>NW_026944245.1:13318-45172 GCF_033297405.1 Parathielavia appendiculata | reverse complement strand
TGAAATCTGGAAGGCTGTCACGAATTAACCAACGAAATGCCGCAGAAAGAACGGTCATGCGAGCGTGGGACGCGGGCGTCCCGGACCAATCACTGAGGCATTCTGGGTGCTCTCCGGAAAAGCACACGGAGCAGGGTGCAGTGATCTGGGTGCTCCTTGTGAGAGCACACAGAGCACCTGGATGCTCTGTAGGATCCGTGACAGAGCGGGCAGAGCATCGGGACGAGGAAGCTTGTATTTAAGTTCACGCTCTCTACGCCTGCGGGTACTTACGATAGCTTCCTCAGTAAGCAATGCAAGCAGTTGTCTCGACTACTGTGTGAACACTTGCTTGTGCGTTTGTTGTGAACCCTTTGGCTTCACTAGATCTTCACCCCGACCCCAGTGATACCTTCAGGAGTCCCTTTCAGAAGTAGGGGCTTGTCGATTTGTCACAAAGGCAGAGGAAATGGTGTTAGTGTTCGTGACTTGGCCTTCACCGCTTTAAGTGGGGAGATGGTAGCAGCTGTCGAAAATTTTGAGCCAATAGGAGCTTCCGCATTGCCCTGCCCGGATAACGCCCTGCCCGTGTATCAATTGTGCCCTGCCCGTATATCAATTGCCATATATAATGCTTTGTCCCAGGTCCCTGAGGATAACAAGGAGATGTGGATTCCGGGCGAGATTGGGAACGGTGGACTGACGGCCAAAATTGGCGCTTGGGGATCGCTAGCATAAAGAATCTTCCAGTATATGGACAGGCACTTGCACATTATCCGCGGAGAAGTTGATCCCAAAGGACAGCATGAGGGAACTGAAACAGGGAATGGCTTGCCACTTTAATATGACAGACAAAAGAACTACCTCAGGTGCGAACTTGATATTGGTTGGGGTCTCGATGTTCTGGTATTATCCAATGCACCCAGTGCGGCCTCTACATCAGCTCTAGTATCCAATTAGACCCGCACCGCAGCGACGGTGCTTGCTGAGGCACCTTGTATTGCAAGGAGCCGGGCCGTTAGTATTCTCCGACGTCCGCGCTCGCCGGAGTATGGAAGCCCCTCTTGTAGCCGCCTCGGAGCCCAGCATCGCGAGTATCACGAGCTGTCAGACGGCTCGTGTGGCGGGTACACCACTATAACAATCGAGCAAAGGGCAACCGGCGGTATCAAGGGAGAAACCGAGGTATACCGGGTCGACGGCGTCAAGTATACACACTAGTCTGCCGTCTTTGGGCCGCAGCGTTTTCGAACGCAGTGGTTCGACTTGAAAAGCGAGTGCCCCGGCCCTAGCGTCGCCACAGCGTACTGATGTTAACCGCTACCTGAGACAAGACTCAATGGATGAGGAGGCCGAGGGATCCCCTGCCAATATCGTGGTGCCGGAAGCGAGCGATCAAGGCGGGTACAGGTTGCAACAGGCATAGGGCTTTGCGTTCCGTGACGGCAAGCGGTATGATGTTAGAAGAACCATCTTGATCAAGGTGAAGTGCGCGTTACCCACAGAGCCGTGTATAACCGGGTAGCCCCTTGAAGTATCTTAGTGACTTAGTCTTTGTTCAAGATGAAAACAATAATACCACCTATATTGGTATGTCGGATTCCAGGATTTGGGCTAGAGAAGAGGTGCTCGTTACGTAGATAGGGAGGGAGGTGGTGATAGGGGCGCGAAAATGCTTGTTTAGGCTACGCAGGTCAACAACACTCTAAATGAAACATGGCAACGCCATGTTCTACGTTCCAAATATCAATACGCGCTATACTACAAATGTATCCTTTCATGGGTACAACCAAGCCGTCTCTAAACCCGTAACAACCATAATCAACGCCGCCCCCAACATCCTAGCTATCGCGATCCCATCCACCGACGAACCCATCGCAAACGTAGCAACAAGAGCAAGCGCATCCAACCCGTCCGCGGCGACACCAACCCATATCGCACGACATACTCCCTCGCGGCTCGCAAATTGAACCCCAGTATCAGCAGCCGTGTTGCCACGTCTGGCGAAACCCGCGCTGCGCTCCGCAAGCAGAAGTCCCTTGCCAATGACAATCTCGCGTGCGCCGAACATGCGCGTGATGAGAGCCGCTTCGGCGGACAAGGTCGAGACACCGAGTATGCTCAGGGTCAGGGCTGGGGCAAGGAGGCAGCCGGCCCCAAAGACGACGCGGCCGACGCCGAGAAAGGTGAGGAGGCCTTTGGCGAGGGGTGAAGGGGCGGCCGCGTTTGTGTGGTTTGCCCTGGCGGGGTTGCGGGAGCTGTCGCCGCTGTTGCTCAGCAAAGGGGAAGAGGCGGACATTTTGGGGGTATGGTGAGGTATATGTGAAGAGGATGGAAGCGTGACTTTCTCCAGGCGGCGGAACTTTTGACTTCTGAATTGAAGGCTTGAAATGCGAATTTGATGCGAAGATGTGGAAGGTTTGAAGAAGCTGAGGTCGTCATGGGGTTGTTGATTTATACGAAAGTGACTAAGGCTGTCCCGTAAAGCCATAAACTGTGCCATAACGCTTAAGCATAACTCCCTAACGCACATGCAAGACACCTCATTGTGACCTCAACAAGGGCTCCCCGATGTAAGACGGTCTTGGCGCCCCCGATTCCGGTCGTCTCGAAATGAAGCATCCTCGACCTGTTGAACTGAACTGGCTCCTTGGCACCTGGATTCAGGGGCTGGGCACTGTTGCCCCATGCAGTAAGAGTGGAAGACTCGTCACCCACCCAAAAGCAGGGTCTGACGAGGGTCCCGAAGCCCTCGGTTCTTTCAAGCAACATACATATATGATGTATGGTTCAGACAGCGAATTCAAGCTTCATCTTGTACCTCAATTGATGCAGTGTCACCTGGTTGGTCTATTCCTATTTGGGCCTATAATTGTTGCTGTCCCACAACCTTACTGTAGCATAGATTCGACTCCTATCTGCTGCATGTACGGATACTGTCCGCCGGGCCCGTGTACGTGCACCCTGTACGGCCCCTAGATCGAGGAGCCTCCTGTCACGGGCACACCGGGGGTCCCGTTGGATGGGCTGGATGAGAGCTATGATGGGCTGTGCAGCTATGCGTGAAATTACGGGTACTGCCCTGAGACGGCCTGTGAGATCCCGTAGGAATAGGAGTTGTAGAGAGTATCTTTCAGTGCCCTTTTGAAACTCCGGGTTGACTTTTGCTTTCCCACATGTGCACCTAGGAATTACCCAGACTATGTGTACTTTGTACCCTCCTGAACCCATGTCTCTTATCCCTGAGCGCGGTTCCTATCACCGAACACCTCTGTTTTTACAGTACCAAACATAGGAGCTGTACTATGCAGGTCTGGTTTTCCAGAACCTCTGCGCTTGGCTACTTTATAACCTTCACCGAAATGGGCAATCCGACATGGAGTATCAGTGTCACGGGTCGTGACATTGCGCACATGAACCTCACACTGTCACGACCCGTGACAATCAGGCGGGCCAGAAACGCCGGATGCGAAAACGGCGAGATAGCATAAGGTTTTATGAGCGGGCACATTTGAAGTGGCTTGATCATGCAACCGAGCGCTGTGTCCTGCATTGCGCGTAACCATTACTTATTAGGTATGTACTTCTGAACCATACCCTATCCACACTCGTTCTCATCCTCCGCATTACATCCTCCTACACGTCGCCCTGTATCAAGGCCCTATCATCAGCGCACCCTAGATACCAGCTGCCCAAGCAAGCGCCGGGTACGCGAGATTTCCCGCTGTCCAAGCCTTTAACCGACAAAAACCGTTGCCCGCTTGACCGCAGGGACACCGGCGGGCTTCGCGACGATGGGAGGGTCAACCTTGGGGGGCTCGGCAGCGGGGGGGTCGGCAGTATCGGGTTCGGGAGGACCCGGGGGGCCGGCCTGGGCCTTCTTGAATTCCTCAACCCAGTTCTTGGCGTATTTGACGGCAACGCGAGCAATGGCCTGTCGAATCAATAGCATGTTAGCAGTGCTCGCGAAGCGTACGGTGAATTAAACGGGTACTTGCGTCGGCAAAAAGTTCGAACCGTTGTAGAAGGACTGTGAGCGGCTTGCCAAGAACGGGAATCGCCTCGACGAGGGAGGATTTGGAGACGACAATTTTGAGCAATTCTTGGTTGGTGTAGACCAGCTAAAAGAAATTATCCGTTGCCCAATAGCAGGAAAGAAGTTCCTATCCCACTTCTTGTTCGTAATCTTGACCAGTCCAACGCGCTTGTACATCTGCTGCTCATCCTCGTCGTCCAACACGGGGACAAGCGCAAGACAAATCGACGCCAGGCTGGCCCTTCCCGGTCCAAAATGTAGCACAGGCATACACCAGACGTCCAGCGGCAGATCGGTGCTCATGCGTGGAAAGTCCAGAAAGATGTCCCCGACCGACTCTTGCGTCGCAGGGTTCACGAGCAAGTTCTTCCGGTACTTGTAGACATTCCCCGCCACGGAAGCACCCGCCAACTGAAGCTGCCGCAGATAGCCTCTGACTTTGAGCATCCCGCCATCAACTTCTCCATACGCATTAGTGGTAGATTGCTCCGCTTCAACTGCTTCCAACCCCAACCAACCCTTATCCCACACCCCATATTTCGGCTGCGGGATGTGGTGAAACTTGATACTCGTCAGGTTCACCGACGCCTACGGCCAGCTGGGCACCCAAAACCGCTGCTCACCAGGCTGGATCGCGCCCTCGACCGTCCACAGCAGCCCCTGATGTAGATCCCCGGCCCACAAACCTGCCATATACACCCCCGCTTGGCACCTTCGCTTCGATTCTCCAGTGGCGCGGGACGTGCTCCATCTATCGGCTGATCATGCTCTTCTCCGGTACATGCCGCATCGCCCGCACGATGACGACCCTTGTCGGGTCGATTTGTCGCACTTCGGCCAGTTCCGCGACCGCAAGAACAAGGGGCACACCTTCCGCCGCTTGTCCATCTTTGTTGGCTATGCCGACCCCGAACTGCAGCGTGGGGTCCAAGAAGGGTTCTACTTTTTTGCCTTTCTGCTATGCAACTGTGGCGCCGCATTCGCCTAGGCGAATGAGCGGCTGGCGGACCCTCGACCAGGCGCCGGCAGGATGATGTTTAACGGCCGCCGCCGGCCGCTGCGGGCTCGATATCAACTGTGTGCGGCCTTGGGTGAGCCCCAGCAAAGCTAGCCACGGCGTTGAGTGCGACCGAGCCGATATTGAGTCGTCCCAGAATCTCAAGATGATCCGCTTCATCGACGTGGAGCAAATGTGCATCGCCACCTTAGAAGGCATCAACCTCGCAAAGCAGAAGTACATAGCCCTCAGCTACGTCTGGGGCGTTGCCGTCCAGCACCTGAGGCTCGACACCACCACCGCCGACGCCTTGGCCAAACCGGGGTCCATGGCCGGCGAGGCGCTGCTCCCGACTACGCCGACTCCATCCTGCTGACCCGGTTGGTGGGGTTCCGCTACCTGTGGATCGACGCGCTCGGCATCCTTCAAAACAGCAACGCTGACAAGGCTGTGCAGGTTGGCGCCATGAGTCGAATTTAGAGCTTCGCCTTCCTCACCATCATGACTGCGTCTGCCTTGGGTACGTAAGGCGGCCTGCTCCACATGCCCGCATCCAAGTGGTAGTCCGACAGCAAATCATCAGGGGTGCTAAGCGCGCTACGTGGCTGCCAAGTCCTGGAGCGCTCCCCACGGTAGACCCAAAATATATATTCCAGCTCGTCCTCTGTCAATAGCGTGCCTGTGGATCAGATCAGCAGCAGGGTTTGAGGGAGACCCGGCATGTCAGGAAACACTCCAATGTGATGCCATATTGTTGAACGTGTTCTTGATCTCCGATCGTCGGCTTCAACATGACCTCGGCCTCGTTGAGACATGGCCCATCTGGCCCCTCGACGGGTCTGATCGACACGGTGAGCGCACACCGCCTCCGAATTGCAGCAAGATTTGAGCGAGGCACCGTAGGCAGGTAGCCACGCCCGTATCGTGTTGGCGTTGCTGACAAGGATACGGCTTTACTGAGACCTTTGACAAAAGGGAGCCAATGCAGAGCGTACCGCAGTGCTCTATGATCTCAGAGAGCAGCGGGACTAATCGGACGAGGAATGATTCGCAGTCTCGTCGCTAACCCTAGCTCACAGGCAGTGGGCCAACTATCAATCGACACATTGACGATCCTTTATCCAGTCCCTGTCAGCACACTGGAGCATGCAAAATTTACCTGAGACATCAAGGGCTGATCAAGCAAAGAGAATCTACCGAGGCAAGGGATCTGTGACTGAAACAGAATGATGTCATATTGAATGTCTTAGACTCCGGACTAGCAATTGCGTTGAGGGAAATCCGACGATCAGTACCTGAACTAAGACAAATGTCTCACTACACCAAGCATGCCAAAACTCCAAATTGAAAATCGTTGGTTGTATTCAGGGAAGTTAGCTTGCTGATGTTGGGCCGATTGTTGCATAGCATTCTAGCGATGCAAGCCGCTCTGTGACAGCTCACCACACCAAGCATCCCAAACTCCAAACAGGAAATCATTCATTGTATTCAGGGAAATTAGCATATTGTTGTTCAGCCGAGTGTCGAGTAGAATCAAGCCACGCAAGACGATCTTTGTGACTGAAATCAATGTCTCGCCGAGTGTCCTGAACTCCGAACTTAAAACTTGGAATCGATGATTGTATTGGGATTAGCTTGCTCGAGTCCGAAGAAGGGGCCGCTTCATGGGCGTGTGTATGTTGGTGTCGCGACTTGCCGGTTACCTGTCGAGTTTAACAGGACGAGGGGATATATATATGAGATAGAATCTTGACAGACATTCCATAATTCTCACGCTTCCCATCCTCAAGCTTTCACAAGATTGATCTTGACGATCGGCAACATGCACTTCATCTTGACCTTCTGCCTCTTTGCTATCACTGCGCTTCACAGCGCAACTGCAACAGAGTACTGTCGGTGCGAAAACGAGTACTGGAACCGTGTATTCACTGGCATCAACCAAGCTTGCGACGGCTTCGGGTACGTTTTCTTCTCCCAGTCTCCCAGTAGAATTTCACCCAGTGTGCCAAGTTCCTTGCACTACGAAGAAATGGCTGGTGTTCCACCAACTGCAATATTGGGTCTAAAAACTGCGAGTACTGCCAGTACCAACCGAAAGGTCATGGCCACAGGAGCAGTACGAAAATCTGAAATCCTGGTGTAAGTCTAGCCCAAACCCAAGGAGCCGTGATCACGCCCTCGCCGAAATACTACCGACAGATGCTAATCTGCTTGGTTCTATACAGGCTTCCAGCAAGAAGGCTACGACTATAACAGCGGCACATCATACCGTGGCGACGTTGTGAATTGTTACTCTCGCAAGTATAGTAAGGCACCTCTTTCCAGCGTACGCTGTTGTCCCGTTGCCCTGAGCAAGGCTAAACGTTTCTTAGTTAATGAGTGCTGGTGGTACCAGGGGTGCCCGACGGGCTGTTCATACGTAAACAACGATAAGCGGCGTCGCGGCTGGCAACCTGAGGCCGACTCCTTCGTTACCCTCACTGAATACAACGCGAATGGGGAGGCGGTTGCGGGGACCCGATGTGGACCTCTCCCCAAAGATACTGCGTCGAGAATTGCCGATTCGTTCAAAAATTGCACCTCGCGAGGATTACAGTCGACCAACATAGCAGTGGCCTGCACGGGCTCGCAGGGAGACGCGGGGAACTCGGAGACCATGCAGGACTTTCACACTTTGTGTCACAATGTCGGTGGCCTGCTACTTGACACCTCCGATTCAAGCGGCCTCGCCACTCGGGGTGAAGACGAAGTAAAAGTATATTTTGTGGATGAGGACGGAAAGAAAACTCTGATTGCTTGAATCTTGCGCCGATTGGGTTTGGGATGCATGGTTGAGGAGAGGAAACTATCAGTCGAAGGTTCTATAACGTACAGTATAAGCGAGCGCCGCATATAATCGAGCGCCGCACTTCTGCCTACCCTATAGGCTCCTTAATTACAAGACAACAACACTAGGAACAAACAATGATTACATCAGAAACAGCTGAATTAGATGATTCTGCAAGCTCCTGGGAAGTGCGTACATTATAACCAGGCTTTGGTGCTCTCGAGAGCCTCTTAGAGCGTCCTCTGATTGGCCTTGCACTGGTGCTCTCTCATGCTCCTGAGAGCTACTAGAAGCATCATCGCTCGGAATTGGGTGCAGTTCCATTATTTGCCCCACTTAACCAGCCCCTACGGTTCCTTTTTGCCATTGGCCGCACCCATGTTGAGTTCTGCCTCCCGGACCCACTAAGCCCCACCGAACAGGCCTTCCACGTGCGCGCTTCTCCCAAATAGGCATCTCTTGGCGCCTGGGGTGGTAGAGTTCCGTCCAGGGTGTTGGAGCTTTCCCAGGGGTAGAGTTCCGCCCTGTCATTGGTTGAGCCCAAGAGATGCCCGGGGGGTAGGGTTCCGGGGGTACGGTTCCAGGGGAATTGAGGGAGATGCGAAGCGCGTTCTCGCGACTCCTTTTTTTCTTTTTTTTCCTTTTTTAAAAAGGCGAAAGAGGTTCGGACGGACAGCAGATAAGAGCGACGGCCCCCAGAGAGAGACCACCATAGTTATCCGCGATGGAGCCCTTCGTCCATCTGCCACAGCACCGAGTCGTAATCTGCAAGCGCCGCCGATTCGCCTGTGTGGCCAACGAGGTACCAGCCCACTTGCGGACACGACACGCCGATGTGCCCGTCGCCGAGCGACACGCTATCGCCCGCGCGGTCCAGCAGCTGCCCGGCATCATCCGGACGCAGAAGGACCTGGCCGGCTTCGAATTCCCTCCGCCGACGTCCGAGGTGATCCCATTCCTCGGCCCTCCGCGGCCGGACGGGCTCAAGTGCCGCGTATGCCCGTATATCGTCTGCCCCGAAGAAAATCCAGGAGCACGCCCGAAATTGCATGGCTGGCATAACCCGCTGAGAAGCGGCAGGCCGCCGGCCGGTCCCGGTCCGCTGCCGCTGCACGACCAGGAGCTCCCGTGCATCGACGGCGTGCTATGCCAGCGTCTTTTCCCCTCACGGGCTGCTAGCGGCTGGTTCGAGGTCTGCCGGGAGGACCGAACCGTCCGTGGCCTGCTGGTCACCGGCCCACCCGCAGTTGGCTTTCCGTATAGGCGTCGCCTGCCGTCACTGCGCCTACCGGACTACCAGCGTGGATCTCATTACGCGGCACCTGGCGAAAGCCCACAACCGCCGCCGGGACCCGAGGCAGACGGGCTGGCTACGCGACGAGATCTTCCAGGACATTGTCCTGCAGAGTGTCAGGGCCCCCACCGTGAGCCCTACACTTGGGCAATTGGCGGGCGAGACACTGTGGATTTCATGGCGCAGCGACATGACTCGCAGCAGAGAGAGGATATCTGGAGAGCAGGAGACTCAGATTGGAACCTGGAACTTCCCTCTCTCAAGGATCAGTCAGTTGGTTAGGGGTGCACGCACAATACAGTCGTCTTGCCTGCTGCTTGTTGAGGATTCGGTGCATCTTCCTTGGTGAGCTTGTGTGTGTCACCTTACACAGAGCTGGACGCAAAACGGCGCTCGCGGGTCCTGGATCGCTGTACGGGGCCTACAACCGCCCGTGCACGAGCAAGAGTGACTGGAAGGCGTTTCCTCCTCCTCCTCTGGCTGCGGGACCAGGCTACTATTGAGCAGAGGGCCGCCTTTGACCAGCTGTACCAGACCCGAGCGGGACCGCCTAGCCAGCCGCTGGGCTGCTGCCAGCAGGTAGATGGTAGCACGAGCCCGCCTAGTCTAGCGCTACAAACGAATTGGATGCGGCGGACCGGTTGGCTAGAAACCTTTGACGGAGCGAGCCGTGACGTTCTCGTCAGGCTTGCCCTACCGCCCTGCCTGGACGGGCACGGCCTACGGCTAAGCGGGCCTGCCGGAGGAGATGATACGATGGCGATTTGGAGCCCCCGCGAGGACGAGGATCGGCTGAGTCGCGTTGCGTCGGCATTGCGTGGGCTCCGGAGCCGCTGTGAGGACACGGCGCAGTACACCGACGTTTCGATCCGGTGTTGGCTTCGTAGTTCCCACCCGATACGTCCGTATAAGGCTCCCTTTATGCTCGTGGGCCACCGGACCACGGCGCGGGCGTACTGGCGGCTTTTCCTAAGGTTCTTGTGCTTCTCGTTCCGGCTCTGGCGCCTGCCAGAGGCCGCCCGGGCTTCGTTGTGCCGGAGATGGCTGAGCCAGATCCAGCGTGCTGCCTTACGGCTGGCTTGGCATGCGCTTGGGGAGCCTAAGCCCCGCCGGACACGAGACGGACAGGCGGCAAAGCACATAAGCGATAGAGCAGACAAGGCAAGCGGAGCGGAGTCCAGCAGCTGGAGTGATGGCGACAGCGACGGCTCCGGAGACACCTACCACTCCCAGTTCGAAACGGAGACTGAGACCGAGACTGAGGACGCTGCCACCCCCTTCACATGGCCATCTTCCGCGTGGCACGCTATAGAAGGCGCTGTTGACGATGACGAAGACGAAGACCAAGACGAGGACGAGGACGATGACGATGCGACTGACCAGGACGACTCCGACCTATCAGTGTCACGGGTCGTGACAGTGTGAGGTTCATGTGCGCAACTCCTGGTTCGACTGGACAGTTCGAACCACGGTCCCTCTTTTGAGGGTGTTACGCAGTGGTCAGTTGCGCCCACCCGTGACAATCAGACGACGAAGATGAGGATACTTCGATGTCGGATCTCTACTACCAAGACGTCCTGCTACAGCTTGCTAGGTTCTTAGTAACCGAGCGTTTTCACGACGGCCAAGCCAGCTGTTGGAAAGCCAACAGCCACGAATGTGTCGCACCGTAGTGATTGGGTATCAAAAAAATGGGCAACCACTCAATTGATGATGATGTACCTGTCTGTGTTCTTCCAGAAGTTCCCTGCCTGTTCCTGATCCTGAGAATCCTGGTGCCAAGCCATTGGTCACCCCTGAACTGCCCTCTCTGACCACCTGCCAAATCCAACACTATGCATGCTAATAAATGCTTGTTCACCTCGCTTACTACCTATCGCTGATGCATTCGCTGGAGTGGAAAGGATGAAGATGATCAACAGTGGGAGCAGATGAATTTTTTTGGAGGTTAAAGGATCCAAGACAAAGGAGAGAGGGCGACTACCCGGTTAATGAAGTGGTGGACATCCACCTCCACCACCAACCGTGGTCACATCTGCCGTGGTCGTGATCCGCAATGTGGGAAGAAGGTCGTTTGCCAAACAGTCGACGACATCGCAGTCAATCTGCAGGCCTCAACAAACCCGCATCCTCCGGAGCAATGTCGTGTCCATCTGGTCAGGCGTAGAACTACGCATCGCGCCGCGCAAGGAAAGAAGAACTGGCCGAAAAGAACGCAAATGTATTGCTGGTGAAGAAGATCTTCGTGAAGAGCTTGATGTTGAGCCCTGGTGAGAGAGCCGCAACCGGGACTATAAGTCGGGCACCAACCCATGCCCAGGTCAGAGAGTTCGCCAGCCGAATTCTACAGGCACGCACAGGGAGCCACCCGTACGACTGTCGGGAAGGGCTGGATGACCCGGTTTCTTCGCAGGAACCCGGTACTCTTAACTCAGAGAGGCCGTAAGATTGACTTAGCCCCCGTCAATGGCGCCACTGACCCGGTTATCCGCAGCTGGTTTCCACTCCTGAATATCCCAGCCATCAAGGACATCTTGCCCGCCAACCGCTACAGCTTTGACGAATTTGGCCTTATGGAAGGCCAGGGAACAAACGGCTTGGTAGTTGGAAGTGCTCGTAACGCGCAGTACAAAGGAACGTCCCTGGTTCGCGCACCTGGACCTCCTTCTTAGAGTGTATCTCTGCGACAGGGGTAGCACTCCCACCAGCTGTCATTTTCAAGGGCAAGAGCGTTCAACAACAGTGGTTCCCTATCGCCAAGGATGAATTGAAGGATTGGCTATTCACTGCAACCGACAAAGGCTGGGTGAATAGGGCGGTTGCGTTGAAATGGCTTCAACGGGTCTTCATCCCTCGGACCCAGCCGCAGGATCCTTCCTAGAGGCGGCTGTTGATACTGGACGGTCATGACAGCCATACAAGCATTGAATTTATGTGGGAGTGCTTCAGCAACAATATCCAGTTGCTCTTTTTACCAGCTCATACCTCCCACGTTCTCCAGCCATTGGATTTATCAGTCTTCTCCCCCGTGAAGCACACCTACCGCAAGCTCCTCAACCAAATGACCAGCTGGTCTGAATCAACGGTCTTAGGCAAGCAGATGATGTTGAAGTGCCTTGTGACGGCCCGTCGGGAGGCAATCACGGCTCATACTATCAAAGCCGGGTGGAGGGCAGCTGGGTTATTGTGACGAATCTCAAAGCCCCAACTTCTGAAAGGGACTCCTGAAGGTTATACTTGACAACGGGGTGAGGTTCGGTGAAGCCAAAGGGTTCACAACAAGCAATGTCCAAGGGTACTGACAATCTTGCACTTGAGTTGCTTACTGGAGAACTCCCAGAGTCCTCCAGAACGAGTGACTATATACTAGATGCATTTGGTTGCTCTCTCGTGCTCTCATGCCCCTGAGAGCTCTCTGGAGCACCTCTAGTACTCGTTCCGATTGGTCCTAAGTGATTGGCTCGGAACGTCCTACGTTCCCCACTGGCTTCTGCAAGTAAGCCGCCGTTGTTGACTCTCGTTGGTTCATTTGTGACAGTTATGGCCCGTCAGTATGGCCAAACCTCTGATGAGCCGTCTCTTGCTCAAGAATTCGAACCAGGGACCCGGCATTGATGATCAGCTAGCCAGTCTATTACTATGGCTAAGGATCTCGAATTCACGACTCCACGGAAGAAGACAGACCTTCGGGGCCACCTAAACCACTTGGCCATCCGACGACAAGATATCTCTACCCGGCGGCTCTTGTTTAAGAAGGTTGAAAAGGCTTTTGACGAGAAGGACTTTGAATTGGCTCGGCTACGACAAGAAAACGAAACTTCGAAGGCCCAATTGGAGGCAGCCCGGCCGTCGCGAAGGAAGAGGGTGGTCCCTGATCCCAACACTCAGTTCGCTTCAATCGAACACATCCACTAGGCTCCAATTGATGCGGGTCGTATAGAGGACACTGTAGTTGAAGGGAGCGGGTCAGAAAGTGCAGAATCGGATGCTTCCTGTATTGTGGTGGGATAAGACAGACTGCAATATATGGTGTTGAAGAAGATAGTTGTGTTTGCGGGCCAAGATTTGCCAAGTGGTCCGAATGGGGGGTGCCCGACTTACACACAACTTATTCCGCCCGGCGGGCTTCACCCGAAAGCTCAACTAACCAACATCTACTAATACATTTCCTAAATGGATCCTGGTCTCACTTGACGGGCGAAGGTCCGGTGATACCGGAAGGCATTATGTAGAGTAGCCCCGCTGCAATGGTCTGTGCGCGCTCAGCACCTCCATGCCAGTTTATCTTGCATGTAGGACGCGCGACACCGACTTCTCTGTCTGAATCCTCATTTTCTTCATTCCAACAATTCAGTTACACCCATACCATGCCATCCCTCTGGTGCCTCCTGCATCATCCGGTGAAGCCAAAGGGTTACAACGAGTTAATAAGCAGTCGTCTCAACAGTAGGTGTAGCTGACTGCTTCTTATGTACAATCTATACGCCCTATTCCCTAGGTACCCCAGCCCCAAGCACGCCGTCACGGCTTAGAAACCTGCTCCTTCCTAAAGAACTTGAAGAACCCAACCGGCAGAATCAACTGCAAAACCAGCGCCACCCAGAACCACAGCTTCGCCAAGCCCGGTAGCACGCCCTCAGAGAAGTCGGGAAACACGTCGGCCGGTCCAATATTGTGGGGCGCTGTAACCCTCGCAAGGATGGTAAACACGGCACCCAATACCTGCGCACCGAGCAGCGTAGCCGCCACGTGCTGCCTCGTCAGCGTCAGGAGCAGAACCATGCCGAGACCGACGCCTTGGATATTATCGAGCAAGCCAAGCCAGAGCCATAAGCAGCGCGATACGAGAGCCGACGCCACCGGATATCCAAGCCAGGGCAGGTATAGGCCGATCCCAGACGTGCCCCAGAGCATCTGCGCCCAGCGGGGGGCGCCGAGGCCGATGCCGAACAGGGGGACGATCCACGGGTGTGTCCGGGAGAAGAAAGAGAAGGCCCAGAGGCCGGCGGCCCATAGGACGGAGAAGAATCCCAAGGTCAACAGGACAACCGCGTAACCGGGGAGGGCTTTGGTGGTGAACAGGAAGTCCCAGGAGCGGCCGTAGGTGGTTGTCAGCCAGTAGTTTTGGATCGCCACATAGAGCAGGAACCAGGGGACGATGTGGCGCCGGATCAGCGACGTGTAGAAGGATGGGATGGTGTCTGGGGATTGGCGGTAATAATCAGGTAACCCTAGATACGAGATGATGCCGAAGGCCCAGAATACCAGGGCGAGTGGAACGGTGATGACTACTAGCGTGGGGACCTCATTGGCGATGAAGCTCCCGTTGAGCAGACCCGTAGGGTGCTGTGAGGTGTTGAGACTGCCCCAGAACCAAAGGGCGACCTGGTAGAGGAGCTGGACCCCCTGAATGACGGCCGCGCGAAAGATCCAGGTCATGATAGGTGCGCCGCCTTTTTCTCAGTCTCGGTCAGCAAATATGATCACCGAGGTAGGGAGGAAGAAGACTAGGTAACCATACCTTCATCACCAAAATTCAATGCGAAGAACAGCGCGCCACTTGACGCACCTGCTGCATACACCGCGCTTGCGGTATTCTGCACCGCCGGCCTACTCCCCTCTGGCAGGAACGGTGTGACGCCAATCAACACAAAGGCGAGACCATAGAAGAACCATGGCAGCGACAACGGATACAGCGCGGTAAAGCGCCGAAATACGAGCCACCACAGTGCCGACGTGACCGCATAGGTGCCGGCGATGATGTAGAGCTGATTTGCCGTCTGGCCCGCCTCGCCAGCGAGCAAGACGACCTGGTACGAGTTACCGGAGATGATCTGGCCGAAGGCCAGGATGAAGGAGTAGACTGGCCAGTCGCCGACGCGGATCGACAACAACTTTTTGAGGCCCCTAGGCGGCTTGTAGCCGTCGCCGAGCAGGAACTCGTCATCCTCACCAGAACCCGACAGTATGTCTTGGTCGCCTTCCGCCGAGGGTGCGGTGCTGTGGACGCTGATCACTCTGGCGCCGCGCCGGTCTCGGTTCTTCTTGACCACCAGGCCGGGTGCGCGACTGCTGCCGCGGGTGCGGCTCGGGCTGCGGTCCCTACCTAGCTTCGCCTCGCGCAAGTCCTTGGCCCATTGCTTCTCCGACGCCTTGAGGTAGTCGTCGATGCACAGTTCCGTCTCGGAGTTCTTGGCGTTGAGCCCGGACAGTTTCTGCTCGAACGCGGCGTAGTACTGGCCGGTGCTATCCTTGAAGAAGGGGTCGACCTTTTGCAGCCTGAAGTCGTTCCGCTCGCCGACGACATCGACGACAGACAGGCGTGAGCTGCTGTATTCGCGGTTCTGGTACAGTTGGTGCGCGCCCGGGCGGGTCTGGGGGTTGTAGTCGGGCGAGAGGCCAAAAGGTTCTGGTAGGCGTCGTTCGGGGCCGTCGGGTGACATGATGCGCATCGCGAGGCTGTCATCTCTCGGGTGGGACTGATTCGGGTCGTTGGGGGCGATAGTCATTAGACTTGCGGCGGACGACATGGCGGATGGGTTGGAAAACATGGGGTTCCGCGCCACGAAGGGGTCGCTCCCAGCTGTAGGAGGCGTTCCTGGGTGCGGAGATGGCCGGTCGGCGAAGTGGTCTGACACCGATCGCCGGTGGTTCTCGACGTTGTGGCCATCGGGGGCGTTAATGCGCGGCACTGCCAGGCTCGACGAACGTGCGTGACTGGTCCCCAGCCGGGGCGGCGTTCCCAGATCGGCAGACTCCCGCGATGTTCCGGCACACGAGTCGTCATAATATTATATATTATTCCTACACCGCTGTGCCCTTGGGCTTGCCGGACCTTCAACAACTTGCTATACAGGAAAACCGCGCCCTCGTGGGCCGGGTGAAAAACCCATATCGACAGTCGTCATAATATTGCTCATTCCCGCCCATTCCGGGAACCCTAAGCAATGGCCTGCTGGCTATCTTCTTCCGCTTCGTGCTCTCCCGATTATGCAATCGGATGGCCTTGCCCTGGAGCCGATCGAGGTCTTCAACCCACTGCGCGACGGGGAATCGCTGCTTGGCGCTCCACGCCCTCATCTCCTGTCTCGCCTTGGTCTTGCACTCCAAGGCACTTACAATCGCCTCGCGGAACTGGTGTAGCAGATGCTGCGGCGACGTCGACTCGACGGTATACCAGAACCCCGGCATCTGACCTAAGCCACCAACACGTGCACCCACGCCCAACGCGCCCTTGCGCCCGAACTCGACCGCAACCAGGCCAAATGGTTCCTGAAAATCATACATGGTTAGCAACTGCGCCTAGGGGTAAAAATAACACTGGTCGATCCAGTCTGGATCGTTAAAGTGCTTAAGCTAGGTACCAGGTAGGTAGGTACATACATCGCGAGAAGGGATGAGCGCAAACTCGGCACCGGTAAAAATATACGGCGGCAGCGATGTAAACTCGGGCTTGCTAAACACCCTCTTGGGGTATCTTTCTGCGAGCTTTTCAAGCTTGAGCGCGGCGAATTTGCCGTAGAGATCGATGACTGGCCCGACAGCAATCAGCTGTGTGCTGGGATACTTGTCGAGGATCGAGGGGAAGATATCGGCGATCAGATCCACCCCCTTCTGTAGCGACCACCGGCCCACAAACACGAACAGCTCGGCATCGGGGTTGACTTCCAGGCCGGCCCATTCCTGCGCCTGCCGCCTGAACTCGCCGCGCTGGGATTCAGCGTCGTTGTCTACGACGACATGCTGCTCCTCGACTTCCTCGTCGCGCTTCCACTCGGCCGTATCGCTCGGATCCGGATTGGGCAGTTGCCCGATCTTGGACAGGCTCCAAAAGATGGGGTAGCGCGCGTACGAGCGGTCGCCGTACTTCTTGCTCACACCCACGGCGCCGAACCCTTTCTGGTGCAGCCGAAGGTAGCTGGCGCCGGCGTGGAGGAGGTTGAAGACGGAACCGAATTGAACATAGTCCTTGACGATCTTGGGATCGAGGTTGAACACCTCGCAGACCTCCTTGGACTCTTCGGGATTGCGCATCGGCCACATGCCCTGGAACTCGGCGTTGTGAAGAGACAGGGCGCAGGGGATGGTGCGGTCGGGGAGGAGGTAGAGCGGGGCCGCGGCGCCGTGGTAATCGTTGATGTGGTACAGGTCAGGATCGAATCGGCGGATGGTTTCCGCTATGCATTGATTCCAAGCCGAGTAGTAGATGGCCGAGTCGATGTCATCCATGCGCGGCGGGTACGGATCCGCCTTGCTCTGCTGACGGAAGATGGGCGCGTCGAGCAGCACGTACATGATATTGGTCACCTGGTGGTACTGCACCTCAATTTCGTATTTCTTCCCCATGATGGGCACGTCCATGGGTTTGGCGCGCTGGTCGACGGGATAGTCGATGCCGCCGACGCACGGGACGACCCAGATGAGGTCCTGGTGTTCCAACGCTTTCCCCATTAGCTGCGCCATGACGCCCAGCCCACCAATCTTGATCTTGATGTCCCAGTCGTCAATGTTGTACTCCATAGTGGCGATTAAGACTTTTCTCCGCTTGCCGGGAACAGCGACAGCGGCGAGCTCTGTGGCGTCGTCTTTGTCGTCGCGGCGGAAGCTTTCAAGGGAGATGGCGCTCAGCCGGTTGTGGAGGGTGGCATAGGACGATTGGCCGCGGCGCTTGAATCCGATCCTGTTGATCTTGACCTTGTAGAACGAGCCCATGAAGATCCACACGGCAAGAAGGCCACCGACGATTGGGAGGACGGCCAGCAGGATGAGCATAATGATCTGGAGCCACATGTTGCCCTGCGGGACCTTTGTGAAGCGCAACGTCCGGTCGTCAAAGACAAGCTTATACGAGAGCGCGGGCATCGGCGGCGGTTCTCTCGCGTTGAGCACGTTGGGCGCGAGCGACGTGGGCGGCAGGCGATCGAGGACGCCATCGCCCTCGACGTCGCCATACACAAACCCGGCGTCGGGCTTCTGGTCGGGATTCATGCCCCAGACGTTGAGCTGAAACTGCGTCGGCCACTCGTCCATCAGGTGCAACTCCCACTCGCCGTTGTCGTTGAGAGAGAACTGGTTCTTGATGCCGGCGTCGAAGCCGAACTTGTTGCGCGTTCCGTGCGCGAAAAGGTTTGGGAAACGACGTTCCTTTTGCTGTCCGGGGTTGCTGTCACCTTCCTGTCGGAACGAGCTGCTGCCCAGCTTCTTGGACCAGTACTGCACCTTGACGTGGTCGCCGTCCCAGGCCTGGATTCGGGTGCCGGACCAGGGGAGAGGGTCGATCTTGTCTTTGCCGCCCTTGTATTCGACCCACTCGCTCCACGATGAGGCCCAGTTCGTCGAATACCGCCATTTATCCGCGCCGGCGGCCACGTGGTTGACGAAGAGATCGTTGCCCTCCTTTGTGAGAAGCGCGGGGGAGTAATCGGCCGACTCGGGGAAGACGATCGGGTTATTCGGCTTTCCAACCCGGAGCAAGAAGTGATCGGTGGCGTTGGTAGACCTCTTCCCAGCGCTGGCTGCGGGCCTGTCAACGATGATTTCGTGGATGCCGTCGTTCAGGCCGGTCAGCTTGGCACTGAAGCGCCACCGCGATGGTACAAAACCGACGTATTCCGTCCCTCTTGTCTCCGGCACCGCCGCGCATTTCGGTTCGATGACCCGCGCATTCCCCAGGACACCGGACTCGACGGTAGACGAGACCGAAATAGCATCCATCAAATCATTGCAGTCCATTTCCTCCGAGAACTCAATGGCAATATCGAGACTTCCCTTGATCTCATCCGCGTTGTGCTGGCTATCATGACCCGGACTGAACTTGGTAATCATGGGCGGCACGCCGACAAAGTCAGCCGACTCGACATAGGCGCGGAACTCAAACGGCTTCATCGTGATCTTGGAGACGCAACCGCTGTTCTCGCTCGACCCGGCGAAGCCGAACCTCTTGTTCGAGCTGCCCAGCGTGATCTCGTCATGCGGAGAGAACAGGTTCGTGACCTTGGCGCCTTGATCAAATGGGGCAAAAAAGGCCATGGTCTCGTCGCCGCCACCGCAGTCAAACGTATACTCGGTCGTCTCGTTGCGGTTGTGGTACACAAGCCAGACCGGCTTCGACGCGAACTGGCCCTGCACGCCCGGCTGGAAGGCGCGCGCGACGCTCCAGATGCCGAACTCGGTGTAGGTCTTGTTGGAACCCTCCAGCAGCACCAATTCAGTCTGGTTGCTCAAGGATTGCAAGAGCCAGGCGTCGCGGAAGGTGGAGTATTTTTCGCGCATGGCGTACATGGACTGTTGCGCACGGGATGCGACGGGTCGCGGTGGTCCAGGGCCACCTTGGGGTCCTCGCATCCACGCCGGGCGTCATCGACCGGCCAATTGTAGTAATGGGAGCTGCTGCCGGCGTAGCAACCGTGCATCTTCCACGCCTGGGTAGGCGTGAATGCCTGCCGTCCAAAGATGTAGTTGTCCGCAGTACTGTCGAGCACATAGAGCGCCTGTTCTTCCCCATAGAACACAAGCGGGATGCCGGGCATATGCAACGTCGTCAGGAAGAAGCCAAGCAGCATGCGCTCTGTACCCTGCGTAATGCCCGACCACCGGAACACGTCCTGGTTCATGGTGCCGTGCATGTGTCTCGGGTCGAACTCGCCTGTGTTGGCATTCACAAAGTCGTTGGTCAACAGCATCTCGCTCCACATGTTGACCCAGTTGGGCGGCAGGTCGTAGCTGGCTTCCAAGTTTCCGCTCAGACCGACGAAGCGGGTAAGAAAGCGGTAGGTGCTGAAGTGAAAAGCACTTGCGTCGAGCGCGCCCTTCCCTTCGTCTCGGATCACCAGCTGCTTTCCGTTTCCGGCCTTGTTGAGCGCTTTGGTGGTCAGGTTCATCGCCTGGGACGTGTTCTCGAGACGCATGTCCGGCTGACGGCCGCGGCCAAGGTAGACGGCGCCGTAGCTGTTGCCGCCCGTGATCTCCCCGGGAAGGAAGAAGTTGTCCTTGCCCACCTTCTTAGCGCAGGCACGGACCGCATCGTTGTGCTCAGCAAGAGCATCGACTGTGATTTGGGTGGCTTTATCGTACCGGAACCCGTCGATGTCGAGCATGATTATGCTGAGACAAGAGAAGTGCGCGATCCTGTCCCGCACCGAAGGCTTCCACTCCCGCAGGCGATCTTGCACGCTGGCAAACTTGGCCAGGGAACGCTGCCAGTCGGGGAAGACGCCAAAAGCTTCAATGTCGCCGTACTGGTCAAAGTCACTATCGTAACACCCGCCGAGCTGGTCCATAACGTCCTGGCCGACTGGAGAACCGGTCATGTCCCAGAATCGCGGGTAGTCGCACTTCTTGAGGTAGTTGTTAGAAGGATGAAAGTCGAGATACTGCCGGGACCCCTTGTAGTTGACTTCATGCTCGCCGAGTTGGAAGGGGGCGGTCGTGTTTTCGAAGCCCTTGAACGCGAGCAGGTCGCTCATGCTATCAGGCTCGCTCGGGTCAGTAGGATGGTCCCCCGATGCCAGGAGACCCGGGCGACAACTTACGTGGACATGGTGTGATCAATTATCACGTACATTCCCCTCTTGTGGACCGCATCGACCATTTCCTGCCATTCCCTGATCGTGCCATAGTGATGGTCGAGGAGTGTGAGATCCACGGGCTACTCTGTATTAGCAGAAGCAAATAGTAATGTCTTCTCTGCGGAGCCTCACCGAGTAAGAGTCCGCACCCCACGGGAGGTTCATGAACGGGGAACCAGCAATATATATGCCCTACAAGGTCAGCATGTATGTTTTATTTTTCCTTTTATTTATTTATTTATTTTTTTTACTATAGCGCGCAGTAAGAGTCACTTACTTTCATCCCCATGCCATGGATATAATCCAGACTATCAAGAAGCCCCTGCACGTCGCCGCCATGCCGCAGCTGATTGCTCGTGATGTCCTGCTCGTAGACGGTCCCGTTGATATCATTGTTTGACGGATTGCCGTCAGCGAGCCTGTCGAGGAAAAGTGTATAGAACGGAAACCGCCAGTCGGAGGGTGATGGGTGGTAGGTGTGGCCGGGTCGTTCGGCTGAGTAGTCTAAGGGGTTTATTGCGTCCTTACTCTGGTTGAGGTTGTAATCGATGAAGGCCGGGTCGTAGCGGAGACCTTGGACGACGGCCGCGGGGGCGAGGGCGAGGAGGAATAGAGTAGAAGCCATGGTTGGAAGCGTGATAGTTGGCTCACTTCAAGCTCAATAAGCGAATCGGGAAGAAGGGGGAAGCGCAACTATTGCTAGATAGAACACCAGAAATGTGCCGATAATGTGGACCGGGAAAGGAAGACAGGGGCGACGGCTTTCCCGAAGAAGCGTCCCAGAAGTATGTTAGTAGGTCGGAACCCGGTCAACAAGTGACGAATTGGTATGTGAGGGAAGGCAGATGCAGATCGAATTAGCAGGCCTGATGCCGCAAGCTCCAGCTGCCGAATTGTATTTGTATGTACGAGCAGCATGAAAGCGAACTGAGGGACGGGGTGGAATCCATGATAGGTTGGGCACGGAGGGGTGGCAAAGCACCCAACACCAAGCTTTGCCATATCCAGGCATAAAAAAGCATAATAGCACAGGACACTCAGTCGCTGGGCTGAGGCTCGGGTTCGAGACCGGTGTTCGGTGGCGCGATCTTGGGTAGGACGAAACGGGAGCCATCTAGACCCGATCCATTGGCGTGGGCTCCTTCAGCCGCCCTCGAGGTTTGTCGTAGCGCTGCGGAACATCGACCTCCCGCTGACACCCCGAACACGTCTTGTTTCTTGCAGCTGAATGAGGGCGGGCCGGAAACATCCCTAGATGGAGCCCTAGCCAACTCCAAACCGAACAGGCGGTCACTCATGATTCACTCAGGGTTACCGCAACATCTCAACCGCCGTCACCTGCAAAGCAAACGAACCGTCCTGAATGCCTTGAAACGCCGGAGGGATCAGTCTTGGCCCACCACGAACGGTATGCAACTTGTCGGAGCGACCAGCATCCTCAGCCGAAATAATAAGCAAGTCTCGGCCCCGGGCGTTTCCGCGATGGACGTGGCGAAGCGACTGGCGGTGCAAGCTTGGGATGACCGAGGGGGCCACGGACGAGGAGGAAGCCGAGAGGGACAATGGCGGCGCTGAGGCTGCATTGCACACACCCAGGACCGTAAATAACGTTGCTTAGAGTACCGGTAGGTAGCTGGCCAGTCTCGGCACCGATCGTTGTCGTCAACGCCTCCAGCCCCATCGGCACATCTATCCGTTCGTATGTCGAGTCAGCGTCTTTCTTTTCCATTCGTTGCTGGTGAGAATGCGATCATTGGCCAATTCCCGCGCCGCGATGATGAGTGACGCCTGGCTTAATGACGCGGGAAAAGGGGATTTGGCAGGGTTATCCTCGACTTCAACTCTGCCGGAGCGGCCGCCAGAACCTGAGGCTTCTTCTGCTGCAAGGTAAGGACAGCGGTCATAGGCGGCCGCGATGAGAATGGATCGATATTCCGCAATCTGCCGCATAATCTGCTATATACAGCCGGAAAGCCGTGGCGACCTAACGTTGTGGGTGGTGCCCCACATCCTTGGCAGACCGGGTTGCCCCACATCTGGTGCAGGGGTTACAGCCCTGCCCACCAGAGCCATCACACATCCAGTATCACGACTGTATGGAACCACCACCATTGATGATCACCATCTTCTGTTGTCTCTGGATCTCCATCAGGTCATGAGTCCTCTGATGCTTCTCTGAGCAACTGACAATGAGCAACTGACAACTTTTCCGATATTATCTCCGATTTTACCGTCGTCAATTTCCTTTGCGTCAGCGATACCACAGCGATTTCATCGCATTTTGCCGACTTCTTCTTAGGATCCTGCATCTTGGCATCAAGGATCAACCCACCCCGGATGAGCTCTCATCAACAAGCTGTTGAAGAAGCTCGGATTTGCTATTCAACCGCTTTGCTTCGGTGGCTTTCACAGTACATTGCGACTCTCTTGCCGGAAGGTATCGCCGACCGCATTACGGCTTTCTTTGGTCAGGGTCCTCTCGATTTCATCCTCTACAATCTACATCGTCTTCCGTTGATCACCAAGTCGGTGGTGGGTGGTTTGACCCCTTCCTTGACATTACATCGTTGCCAGCATCTTGGTCAAGATGGCTAGCAACGCCGGGCCACCGGCTGCACCGGCCCAGTTCACGCCAGCGCAACTGAACGCCTTGTTTGGCGAGTTCCTGGCCCAGAACCTCAATGGCGTCGCGCAGACAATGCGTCGCGTCATCCCACCGACAACCAAGCTTACCAAGGCGGAGGACTACCTGACGTGGAGGGGCAAGTTGATCCGGAACCTCAACCGCGTCGACCTTGATCAGCACATTCTTCAAGACCTTCCGGAGCCCGAAGACGCTGAACTTCGACGCGTTTGGAAGAACGACAGGGCAGACGTTGGGGATTACATCCAAACCTCTGTCCCGGACCACAAGATTTGGACCAATTTGATCGGCATGGGCTGGGACGCCGATGCCAACGATCCGAAAGACACCTTTTTGGAGCTCACGCAGTACTTCCAGAAGGGCGCCGCTGATACCAATTACAACATGATGAAGGAGTTCATGAACATCCGTCGCAGCAGCTACGACAAGATGGAGTCGTTCACGCATCGACTGAACCACTTACGTGGCCGCATCAACGTCACTGAGTTCAAACTCGACGAGAAGGCTTACTGTTGGATGGCCATCAAAGGCTTCCAGCAGGAATACCCAGATCTTTACAACCGTATGGTGTCTGGCATCGAGAGCAAGACCATCGCTTGGTCCGACATCATAGCTAAGCTTCAGCAACTGGCTGTCTCCGAGGCGGCTCAACCCACCATGTCTTCTGTCAAGACCGACGACAACGGCAAGTCTAGCAAGAAGAAGGATAGCAAGAAAGACGATAACAAGGACAAGTCCAACGACAACAACAAGGAGCGCGTCACTTGCATTACGTGCAACAAGTCCATCGACAAGGGCTTCAAGCACTGCACGGACTGCGACAAGCATTGGGTTGGCGACATCTGTTGGTGGTGCCATCCCGAGAAGGCAAAGGATACGTGGAAGTGGAAGAGTATTGCGATTCAGGAGAAGAAGCTCCGTGAGCTCAACGCCAAAGCTACAGCTGGTCCATTGCATCAACAGTCTGGTGTTGCGGCTTCCCTGGGTCCCAAGCCGTCAAACCTTCTCTTCACGACCAACCATGATGATGACGATGATCATCAATACAACTTCGCGTTTACTAGTTTTTCTACGACCAACAACGACAACAGGGATTTTATCCCGGGCCCCCGGCGCTTCTTATGAGCGCTGAAGTCCAACAGGCCCTCAAGGCGATCGCAACCAAGCCGGATCTATCCCACTTCAAGGACGTCATCATATACGATTCGGGCGCAGCTTCTTTCATCTTCAACGACAAGAAGTGGTTCACCAGCCTCAAACGACTGCCGCGTCCATGTACATCACTTGCAGCCAACGGCGAATTGATTGAGTCTTCTGTTGGAGGCACCGTCAACTTCGTCGTGCGGCTACCGGCGGGTAATACCGCCACTTTACAATTCGGAGGAGCAGTTTACCAGCCTTCTTCACCTTGTAACCTTATCCCGGGGTTATAAGCTCAAGATGCAGGGCGTTCTTTGGAACCAGAAGAACGACACGCTCTACCATTCTGATACCGGCCAAATGCTGATGGAGTTGTACAACTTCAACGGCGTACCGGCCATTCAGGGCGCGAGGCCCAACACCAACAACAAACACCCGGTTACCGTCGCCTTGGCAGTGGTGCCGTACATGAAGATGCACAGCCGTCTCCTCCACGCCAGTAAGGGCGTAATCACAGAGGCTTGTCGGCGTGCAGGCATTGCTTTGACCCACAAGGGCGACGACTTCTGCGAGGGTTGCGTCCGTGGGAAGATGACAGACGAGCTCGGCAAGGAAGCTCCCATCCAAGCCGAGCAACCTCTCGATTTTATACGCGTGGATGTCGTCAGCCACAGCCCTCCTGCTATGTTGGGCTACCGCTCTAGCGTCCATATCATTGATGTTCACTCCAATTACCACTGGGTCAATTTTGCCCGGTCGAAAAAGGAGATCTTGTCGGAACGAAGCCGCCTTGATGGCTGCATTCAACGGACCTTGGTGGTTGATTGGTGCCAGCACCGCAACCCCTCTTCCTTACATACTTAGTCCTCTCCCATGCCCATCAACAGGATGGTCAATCAATCACTTTTACCACCTTAAAAATTCAATCCACTGCTTTGACTGGGAATAGCTTCTTCCAGCGCATATCTGAGCGGTCGTCGCCCTGCAGGTTCCAACAGATCTTTGTGGTTCTGAGAGACTGGACCAAGATGATACATACACAAACTGGCCGATGGATCAGGATGATTGGTATTGACGGCGGATCTGAGTTTGGTCAAGCCACTGAACCTTTCGTCGACGACAAATTCAACAAGTGGGCGAGGTCGGAAGGCATCATCGTCATGAAGACTACACCACATACACCGTGGATGAACGGCAAGATCGAGCGCGCTGCTCGTGACGTTCTCGATAAGACTAGGGCGACAGTTCTGTCGCTTAACATCCCAGTGCATCTCTGGACCTTTCGTCATGGAGACGGTCATTCAGGTCAAGAACGCGCTGCCGACCACAGGCAATACGGACTCACGGAGCCCACATGAGGTATTCGCCACCGGCGTCAATATGCCGGTTTCTGCGCGCAAGCCATACATTGCTCACTTCAGAGCGTACTTCTGTACGGCGTACTACTTCATCAAGTTACAGAAACGAGTGCAATCTCAGAAGCTGGCTCCCAGAGCGGAGAAGGGCCGTTTGATCGGCTATGCTGATCTTCACGGCAAAATATACTGGATATGGAACCCGGAGACGGGCAAAGTGATACGAGCGAGCGCGGTTCGGTTCAACGAAGGTCCGGACGCGAAGCCCGACGAAGATCGCTACGATCCCGCGTCAACAGCGGAACATGAGGTCTTCTTCACGGACCCGACCACCGAGGAAGAAGAGCAAGCAATCCGGCAGTGGGTGACCGTTACCGACCCTGACAAGACCACACGGCGGGTGGCCATTCGAGAGCTATTCCGGCCCGACAACAATACTGGCGATGACCGCAATGCGGCTGTCGACGACAACAGCACTGGATTAACCGGCGTTGAAGATGATCACCAGCCGGAGGCCCACTTGCCCACCCCAGAGACGACCCCAGAGCCAGCACCCGATTGCGGCTCGGATCCCGCTTCTGGTCACGATGATGTCCACTCCAACGCAGGCCCCGACAGCCCTGCTAAGAAGGACGATGACAACGCCTATTCTTCTGTCGAAGATGAGCTTATTGATGCGTCAATGAGCCTCGACGACGACGCTCCTATCCCACTAGACAATCCGCTGGTGCCGGGAATGCGCGATTTGATCCATTCCGACAATGGCGATGAAAAACAACAACACCAAGAACAACGCGAAGATGCGCAACCCAACGAGTCTGTGGGGGGGCGCCCGCGCCGTCAGAAGGCCAAATACGGCGGTGACGCGTCACAGTCAGGATTCTACAAGCTGCTCAACGATGGCAAGCTTCCTGGTCAGACCTTCTTTGCTGGTCATCTTGTTGAGCCAGCACCACCAGAAGAACCCATTATCTTCGTGCTTTCCAGCATGAAGGCTGAACACGACAATGCGCTGTTCCTGCGTCCTGATTTACCGAAGAACTGGCGTCAAGCCAAACAACGGCCAGACTACGACGAGTACTGGCTTCCACTTATGAAGAAGGAGATGCAGAGCATGCGCGACCGACGCGTCTTTGATGAGGTTGAGAGGCAGGCTTGGATGCAAGTTCTCCCAACCAAATGGGTCTTCGACGAGAATAGATCCAGCCACCGTCATCACCACCCCACGAACGAGATGGGTGGTTTGTGGTAACTTTGAGCAGGGTTCCTGGAACTCACAGGACGTCTACGCCGCTGTTGTTCACAGCGTAACTGTCAAGACTTTCCTTGCCCTCGTGGCAGTCTGGGATCTCGAATGCGAACAAGAAGACTTCAGAACCGCGTTCCTCAACTCTGACATTCCTCCTGACGTGGAATACTACGTCGAGCCGCCTCCCCATCTCGGCTTCCCGCTGGGGATTGTATGCAAACTGAACAAGGCTCTCTACGGCTTGCGCGGGAGCCCACTTTACTGGTTCAATACAATCAGGCCGGTCATGGAAGAAATCGGCTTCCAGAGCATTGAATCGGACATCTGCTTATTCATCCACCGCAAGCGCGGTATCCTTGTCGTCCTTTACGTCGACGATTTGCTCATTGCTGCCCGTACCAAAGCCCTGATCCACCAGATTCGGGACGAACTACGTGAGCGCTTTTATATGAAGGGTCTCGGCGAGGTCAAACGCTTCCTTGGCTCTGACATCCTGCGCGACAGGAAGGCAAGGAAGATCTTCATTTCCCAGGAGAGCTTTGTTACGGCTTGGCTCGCAAAGGAGGGCATGCTCGACTGTCAGCCGGTTGCTATGCCGTGGCCGCCGAAGTTTGAGCTTCCGACAACGTGGACGCCGCCGACAGACCGTCGCGTCGTCAAGGAATACATCAAAAGCACCGGATCGGGAAATTGGCTTTCGACCGGGACCAGACCCGACATTGCGTACACGATGTCGCGCCTTTGCGGAGGCAAACGCAGGGCCCTCTGAAGAGCATATTCAGCTGAAGAAGCACCTGCTCCGTTACGTCAAAGGCGCCAAGAGCTACGGCATTGAACTGGGCGACAAGACGCTCACTGGGAGCAGTCTTTTGTTGATGGCGTTCGCCGACGCGTCACTTGCAGACCGCTTACCAACGCGACATTCAACTGGTGCCCACATCGTCTTCGTGGCGGGTGGGCCAGTTCTTTGGAAGACTAAGAAGCAGACCTTCGTGGCGTTGAGCACCACGGAGGCTGAATTTACCAACCTGACGCCCGCTGCCCTGTCAGTCAAATGGGTAGCGAAGATCCTGGAGGAGTGCGGTGCAAAGCAGCCAACGCCGGCCGTCCTATTCACCGACAGCCTCAATGCGTACTCGGCCACGCTGAATCCAAACAAGCCGGCTCGCACCAGGAACATTGACATCAAATACAAGTGGATCATCGACCAAGTCGGCCGTGGCGAGATTGACATCCGCCATATTGAGGGCACGGAGATGCCAGCCAATGGGCTGACGAAGCCGTTGATGCGAGACAAACATGACAAGTTCGTCAAGATGCTTGGCATGGCTGAGAAGAAGATACCTTGGGCACCTTGAGGAGGATTGAGGATGCCGGACAGGGTGGATCACATGGAGGATTGGGCAAGTAAGCCCACGCTGCGAATCGCCCAAAAACGCGATTTCCGCAGTATTTGACAGATTTGTTTAACTTCACGTGATTGGGGATCGAGGAACGGCCTCAACACCAGGGTAAATGTATGTACATAGCGATGGATGCGTTTGTGATAGCTTCGTTGTGGTGGTCCTCTCGGTCTGTGGGGGGGTGTTGTGGGTGGTGCCCCACATCCTTGGCAGACCGGGTTGCCCCACATCTGGTGCAGGGGTTACAGCCCTGCCCACACCAGAGCCATCACGCATCCAGGATCACGACTGTATGAACCACCACCATTGATGATCACCATCTTCTGTTGTCTCTGGATCTCCATCAGTTCTGGAGAATTGAGTTTTTATGTTCACCTTGCGAAGAGCATGATGCTCAGGCGTCTGATGGTGCACGGATTGACAGAACCGTTTGATTCTCAAAAGACCCGACCGTACCAAGAGTTGGGTGGCACCCATCTTCAAAGCTCCTTATAATTCAAATCAATCAATACGTTAATGTACGTTAGGTCTTTATAACAAAGAAAGGAAAAGCTAACGACCCATTCGACGTATCGGCCGAGCGGCTGACCGACGACGAAATAATGCAGCGAGCCGCCTGGCTGCGTAACGCATGGCAGACCGAAGACGAGTTCAAAGCTCTGGATCCTGTGGTCCCACTCGGAGCGGCGCCCTGGTCGAGATCGTGGGAGTCAAGGAGGAACCCCATTGGAGGCACGCGGCACGCCAGCATCCGTAAGACATGGTATGGGGCCTTCTTCCGGCGGCTATGGTTCAGCTTCATCGGTGGAGTGTTTCTGCTTGCGCCCATGTGGATAATGGTGCTTCACACGACTCGAAACACCTGCCTAATTACGACCACGGCTTTTGTTGTTGTCTTTGGGACTATCCTGGCCTGGAGAATGGAGAAGCCGACTGAGGTTCTTGCAGCTACACTGGCATATGCTGCAGTGTTGGTCGTGTTTGTGGGACTGGCCGTCGAGGGAGATGCGAGTGTTGAGACACCGCCGTCATTATTAGACACAATCTTTTAGCCTGCGGCCAAGAGATCTCACCGTTTCACCACTCAACAGTCATATGGCTGACTTATGTACTTATTTTTTTTCCTTTTACTCTCCATTCTTTTTCTTTACTTCATATTTCTCTTTTTCTAATATTATCTCCTTTGTTCCGCTGGCTACATTCAGTCATGAAGTCATAGTCGCGAACCGCCTGAACTGCTCGTCAACGCGTCTCAGTTACCAATTTGTATTTGCTTTGTGCCCTTGCTAGCCGCGCTTACTATACTCCTTCAGATTGGCCTCCCAGTCGGCGGCGGTTCGAGGGTCGATCCTCATGTCAACGATGCTTTTGACGAGCCGGCACTGAAGCTCTCGAAGGCGCATGCGCTGCAGCTCGGCGAAGCTCATGTGCAGGTGGCTGTAACGGTCTCAGGCAGTATATTGCAACTAGCTGATGACGACTCTACGAGTATATTGCAACTAGCTGATGACGACTCTATGTAACGGTCTCAGGTAGTATATTGCAACTAGCTGATGACGACTCTACGAGTACACTGAACTTGGAGAAGAAAAGGAGAGACGACAGACTCTGGTAGCTCGCAAGCATACTTATCCTCGTCGGCGCGCTGGTCTGAGCGCGGTTGCTAGAAGGTTCGGTGTGCTGTGGGGCGAGTGGGAATAGCCTCATCAGGGGTCTTGGTATTGGCCGAGAGTCGCCGAGGCTCGCACCGGGCCCAGCCCGTTACAGTGGCAGTCTCCTATGTCATTCTTGTGACGCGTCTTTTGCGCCTTCTTATCTGGTTCGCCTTCAATCCTGGAGACGAGGTTCTCGATGTGTCGGCTAAGCACCCATGGCTTTGGGTTGTTGAAGTCAAGCGGGATCTGAGCTGCAGCGACAGGGTTAGGACGGGTGGATTGGAGAAGTAGAAATGCCGGTAGGTGTTTGTGATACCTCCCAAGTATCGATCTAAATCCATCACTTCACGATCGTCGGGTGGAAGGCGTTTAGACGGCACTTTGCTGGGTCACCGCGATGTCAACTCCAGGTTCGCTTGCGGCTTCATTGTCACCAATGTACATCGTACATTGAATATCGTACCTGTAAGGCGTTGTTGAAGCAAACTGTTATGCCTCTGAAGGAGAGGGGGAGGTGCAGGGGGTAGTCAAGCTCACAAGCCCCTCCCAGCTGATAATGCAGGTATCTTGGGTTACATTGCAGACCACGGAACTGTAGGCGACCAGTTCAATGCGTCCTACCAATTCAGGTACGCAAAAACTGCATACAATTTGGTATCACAGGTCCGAGCGTACCAAAAACCCGGTTTTCGATCCGCCAAAAACCGGTGGGTCCCGCCAAATTCGGCTCCGAGCTTGCAGGTCATTTGTCTTGGTGGGCCTTCGATTTCTCGTGGAAAACCCAATACAAAACGCGCGCGGCCCGCAGAAGGAAATGGCGAAGTAGAAGGCCACGTGACTAGACTTTACGTGCGCAGACCTTCCAAAAGACGCGACGACGGCGAGAACTAACGTTACGCAGCGCAGAAAGCATCGGCACTCAAACACCACTGCTGTCCACGGTTACCACCCTGGGACAAACCCCTAATCATTCCTTTCTCGCCCGATGACTATGGCGGCCACTGCAATTGAGGATGCTCGCATACGCGAGGCAATGGAATATTATCTCCTAAACCTGGAGGGTACGGTGCCCCAAAACACAGTCAAAACCTACAAGCCTAAACAGCAAGAGTGGAAGGTCAGCTGGTCCCCTTCCTGGTACGACTCTCAATCCCATTTCTGATACTACGATAGGATTGGTGCTTCAAGCATTGGGACCCGATTCCTGAGGATTGGGCCGTTAGACAGTCGACCTGGCCGCTAGGGCGACCGCTCCCCGGCGATCTTGTCGACGAAGGCAAGCTGCTCCTTTTTATGAAGACGGAAGTTGTAAGCCGAGCCCCCCGGAAAGGGCACCGCCTTGAGAAGCAGAGGAAACGCCGCCTAGACGCTGCTGTGGCCGTAGGACAAGCTGCCGCCGCCAAACGGCAACGGCGTGATGAAAGTAGCGCTCCCTAGCCGGTTGGCTGGGTAACCAGCTCTGTGCTCCCCCGCTAAGCCTTTGAGTAGGCGAGACCATTGAAGTTGCCACTACTCCGGCGCCTGCGGCGGTAGCGACCAAGTTCGAGGAGGACGACAACGAGCCCCTGATCGCCGCCCCGGCTCTCGAACTCGCCTATAACTCTGTACGCACCTACATCGCAGCGATACAGAGGCTGTACGACGAACAGAAGAGCCGGCACATCAACCCGGCGCCCCGTCCTCAAGGGATAGCCCTTAAAGCGTTGAA
>NW_026944245.1:10958-11953 GCF_033297405.1 Parathielavia appendiculata | reverse complement strand
ACCTCTGGATCGAAAGGGCGTTTGCTGAGCTTACGCAGCAGGTGCAGAGGCTGGAGAAGAGGATGGACGAGCTCTCTAAAGCGTCGTACACTGTCACGATCAGTCCGGGACGCAGCACTGTCGTACAACGGCTCGAGATGCCGAAGCGCGGGCGACCGAGGGCGCCGGGCCGCGGGGCCCCTTCCCCCCAACTATCTACTGGAGACGAAGAGCAGGGGGGCGTTCCCCAGCTTACCACAGCGTCTCTACCGCCGCCGCCGCCGCCGCCGCCGGCGGCGGTTGCGTCGAACGTGCCTAGGTTTGAGGTCCCTTTAGATATTCGCTCTATTCCGGATCTGTGGCTCCTGTGGAGATACGGAAGGGCTGGCATGCCTTCAATCGAGTCACTCGAGGCTAAGTATGGTGCTGCTTGGCGCCCCAAGTCGCAGAAGTCCGTCTTCTGCGGTCGAAAGGCAATCGTCGACTTCATCCTGGGCAAGTCGCGCGAGCGGGGTGGCGCAGAAAGTACGGCGGTGCCCTGCTCAAACTCTGACAAAACCCAAAATCTTATTTGGCTCACCCCCACCGTAAATTTTTCATTTATCCTGACATCTGCATTCACCCGCTTCCTCAAATTTCATCACCCAAACCGATGGTTCTTTTCACAGCGCCACAGCTTCCCAGCCACAATCCATCCTCACCCACTTACCTACCAAATCGCATCTGTTCAGGCGGCTGATTACTTTTCCTGGTTTCATCAAAGCAGCTTACGCCAATGAACATTTTAACTCCAAATCTACCACACTCATCTTGCTGCTGTCACATTCGGTTGTCTGCTGTCATGACGCTTGCTTTGTCTAAGTTCATCAAGGAGGCGAACACAATGGAGCTCAAGCAGGTTGACCGGGAGAAATTGAAAAACTGCCCTCGAGTTAACAACTTGGATTGTGAACCAGCTGCATCAGAAGCGCTATAACAAGGTAGCCGCTTACCTAGCAACCCACCAAGTATGTCCA
>NW_026944245.1:0-10023 GCF_033297405.1 Parathielavia appendiculata | reverse complement strand
ACAGATGGAAAAGGAGTGGAAGACAGATGGAAAAGGAGTGGAAGACAGATGGAAAAGGAGTGGAAAGTGGATGGATGGCTGAGACACGCTACCATATGACACCCCCGCTTCACCCCGCACCTCGACTTCCAAAGGGACAAAAAAAATGTTTGGCACATGTGACGCAGCATTGCCATGGTCCTTACACAGAGAATATCGTTTCTACGCGCGCGATCAAGCCAATACTCATGCCTCGGCCAAAGAGAGACCTCTCTCCCTTAAGGGACATCATCATCACAGCCTACCGCGAGCAGACCTCTGTTAGCGACATCGTTGCCTTGCTGAAAGACAAATTCGATTTAGACATCACTGATCGGACTTCGTATCGCCGCCTCAAGGAGTGGAATGAACCTCTTCACCAGCAACGTACTGCAGATACAGGTCAACTTCGTTCTATCATCGAGGATGAGTTTTACACACGAGGGTCGTCAGATACCGAAATCCTACGCTATGTCCGTTCGCTAGGCTTGCCTCTTTCCAAGGCTGGCTTGGAACGCATTCGCAAGGACATGGGGATTTTTCGTCGACGTACTCCAGCCCAACTTGAAGCACAGCTCCTCCAAGTGGTTGACTTTATGGAAACACCTTCTCTTTCTTCTATTCTCATTCCCCGTCTCGGACGCCGGTCTCTTTTGAAACACGTTCTTCAAGTCGCCCACATCCCTGTTCCAGAGAGAGCTCTCTACGAAACCTTCAGCCAGCTATACCCCGAAGAAGTCGCACGACGATGGCAGCAGATGCGTGGCAAGCGTGGAGGATTCACAGTACCTGGGCCCAACTATACGTGGTCAATCGATGCCTACTGCAAACTCCAGGATTTCGGCTTTGAAGTGTATGCAGGCATTGATGCTTATTCACGCTACATTGTCTGGTGCTACGTTGGCATCTCAGCTCTTAATGCCCGCTCGATTTTCGCGCAGTACCTTTGGGTCGTTTCCCAGTACGGATTTCTGCCGATGGTCATACGTGCAGATCGGGGAAAGGAGACAACCATGGTTGCTGCAGCACACTTTTGGCTCTCCCTCGGGACAACCTCACTTCGCCGACTTCGTCCTCGCCGAAACAGGGAGGGGGGCATCGACTGGTATGTGCCAGCGGGTGGTGGTCAGCCAGATGTTCGGGTTGACCTTGGAGTGATGGATCCAGATGCGCCGCTTTTTGGCCCAGAAAGACCGTTCCAGTTCTCGGACTGTTGGGTCTATGGCAAGAGTACCAAGAACCAAAGGATCGAGGCTTGGTGGTCTCAATTTGCAAAGGGACGGTCGACATATTGGGTTGTAAGTTTACCTCATATCTTAAACCATTTTTTCCTAATTACTAACCTGCAAAATAATGTCAATAGGAGTGGTTCAAGCAGCTCCGACAAGAAGATCTGTGGTCAAGGGATCGCTTGGCTGATCGGATTGCATTACTCTGGACCTATATGCGAGAATTATCAATGGTAACTAATTCTCTTGCTCTCGATTGCCCCAGCCTCCTTTCTTACGTCCGGCGCTTCTTAATCGGACATCTGCCAGCAGACCGCTTGTTTTTAATCTCATCCTTCACCATTTGTGCCCATTCCTCGAGCAGCTCCTCTGGGAGCTCGTCAAGCTGGTCCGAAGTGTACATCTCGAACCTCTCCTTCTCTTTCTTGGCGGACTCCTCGACCTGTTCCTGCTTTGCCGCTGTTTAGGTTAGCCTGAGACAAACCCACAAATAAGGAGAATAACATACCAATACGAAGGCTGCACGCGGTGCTCTGCCCAGAATAATAGCAATTGGTGCATGCTCCAGCACCGTGCTTAGTGGTAGGGACACGGCAGTCGGAAGCAGGGCCACGGGACTGAAAACTGTTGCATTGCTTGCACTTGGGGTTCTGGTCTTGCGTCGGAGTAAAGATGTAAACAGCAAGAGATGTCGCACGAGTCTGGGTATCGAATTTCGGCTTAGCAGTCGTCGCCTCGCCCTGGATGAAGTACTCGCGCGGGGTAAAAAGACGCTGGACAGCCTAGCGATAACTATATGAATGAAACATGTTTGGTGTGTTGCTTTTGGATGTGTGATCATAACGTACCTTGTTCTCATATGAATCTTAGCGACTGGAGCAAAGCGGCACTGACAGAGCTCGTTCACAATCCAGCCCGTATACTCAAGGTCGGTCGTACACTTCTCATAGCTCTCCTGAGTCAGCTTGAGCTGGCTGTCCTTCCAGGTAAATGAACACAGCACAGCTGGCATGACGACAGGGGTGGGAAATAGACCGTAGTAACATCAAGCGAAAGAACAGGCTTGGGACGTGGAACAGGCAGGCAGATAAAGCGTTAACGTACAACGGAACTTTGAGGTATTGAGAAACGTGTGGCGTTCTGGGAAAGAAACCCCGGTTTGGGAATGAGCAATAAAATATGGGGGGGATTGGATTTAAACCGATAGGTTAAATCCACATGGGTGTGCACGCAGTGATGAATTTTGGGTTTTGTCAGAGTTTGAGCAGGGCACCTCCATAGAAAGCGCCGCCGAACAGTCGCGTGTTATCGCGCAAATGGAGGAGCTGTGCCCCAAGTGGTCTCTTGACAAGGTCACGAAGGCTATCGAGAACGGGGATCTGGAGCGTAGATGGCCGCCGGAAGCGTGAAAAGGGGGTTGCTTGGCTGTTCCTCTTTTTTTTCGTTCTTTGGTTTTTCTTTTTTCTGGGGGGGGGGGGAGGGAGGTGGGTGGAAAGGGTGCAAGTGTCATATAGCGTCCAATGTATGTACTGTAGCCCTGAGATTGATAACTGTCGTTTAGATCTGAAGTCCTGAAATTAGTGCGTTGAGCCCTAAATGATTAGTGGATTGGGCGCCAATTTTTAGGGTGCCAGACGGCCGGTTCCAGGGGAGCGAAATGCCTTCCCGGAATTGAAGCTCGTGCATCTCGAAAACCACAAAAATGCATCATTTCCAAAGGGTATCAATCTTTTTAGCTCGACGAGCTGCATCAGCTAATGGCTTTTTAAAGAATTTTACTGCGTGATTGCCGGGCAATACGGGAGGACTGCCAAAATTACCTCTCTGAAAGTGATATCAAAGGGCTGGGCGGTTTTTTGCGGGGTTTTCCAAAAAACGCGCCATACGTTTCAGACCTGAGATATCCACTTGGTCCCTAAGGTATGTAGTTCCGCCTTTGCGGCGTTGACTCCTAACTACCTCAAGCCTAACCAACGGTCTTTGAGTTCAATAGAACTGAGCAGCATTGGAGAAATTGCTTGCTAGAAAATTGGCTAATTAAACCTTGGCTAGAAGCTCCATCGGGCGGGACCGTGGTCTCTTTAACCACTAATTCTCCCACAATCCCATACAATTCCCCACCGCGCCCCGTCTACAATCCGCCTCCCCGTCTTATCACAGAGGGATACTCTCCGACTCCGCTATCATGATACAGCACCACAACCACATCCCCCTCTCTCATCCCACCAACAACCATCCAAACCGCCAACTTTATTTTTCGCTTGCACAGATCGTTGATTGAACACCGATTCGAATTCGCCCCGACACTGTCTCATGCCCGCACGGCATCTAATCATGACGTATGGCGCTGCGGGGCTTATTTGGAGGCCTGTGTGGCCTGGCGGTCGATGGATTGGATGATTTGGATCTAGACCGGCCTCCGTAATCTTGTCGGGGCTCATTGGGCGGCGAGACATTGCTCATCTGAGCAAGACCACGACTCCTGTCCGAAGTGCGGCGAACTAGACCGGTTGATACCGTCGACGCCGAAGAGAACGGGACGCAAAGCAGCGGAAGTCTCCGCAGCACAAGGTGCTCCAATGCTACCGATAAATACCTAAGGCGGTCTCCTCCTCCGATACGAAGGTTCTTTGGCCGGCGTGGCACGCTGTCAATTCGCAAGCTATTTTACGCGACGAAAACACCGTCTTCTTCATCAAATAAGAAGGGGACTGATATTGGATATACTCCGCTCTGCTTTTCGAGGAATGGCAGCTCACATAACGATGGGGGTTCTGGCGTCCCTCCTTCTACTTGGGCGTTGCGGTCTTGGCTTTGTACTACCTGCGGTCCATCGCGCCAGCGGCGCGGAGTATCAGTTTCGCAGCCAAAACCCCCGAGATAACTTTTGCCGCAGGCATGGACATCAAACCGTCGTCATTGACGACAAGTTGTACATCGATGGTGGCTTTGTTAACTTCGACACTTTCCCAAGTGACCACCAAACCCATTCAAGTAGGTGAAACCCACCACTCTGGGTCCGAACATGGAGCGAAATCGATGAGGAGCGACAATAAGGTCGGGTCTGACAATTGCCCAGATGCCTGGCTTGGATTCCACGACCTGAGGAACTATACCCTCCGGAACGGTGAGGCTTGGCCGAACCTCGACATCAGTCTCAACAAGGACCCCAAAACCATCCCAACAGTTCACGGCGGCGTACTCTGGGGTGATAGTGTCAACAAGCGGTTTTTCGTCGTTGGCGGCGAATACACCACAGGCTTCCCATCGTCGGATTTTCACCTCCTCAGCTACGACATCCTCTACGACAAATGGGACGATTTTGGACAACCGGCGCTGGCGACTCCACTCACGGTCTCGTCATATGGCGCCGGAGTAGGCGTATCTGAGATTGGCCAGGGTTATTATTACGGAGGGTGGATAAGCAACGCCTCCATGCGCGGATGGGAAAAAGGCAGAACGATGAGCTCGGCGTTCTACAAATACGAATACGACACCAATGCGACGACGCGTGCGAACGCCCCCGATAACCTTCCTAGAGCAGAAGGCGCCATGCTCTGGATTCCTGCAGGAGACACGGGGATGCTTGTCTACTTTGGCGGAGTTGTGAGTCCCAACGGCACGAACGATACTGCGGCTCCCCAACCACTGGATAAGATTTTTGTCTATGACCCCTCAACCAATGCCTGGGAGACTCAAACGGCAACCGGGGAGATACCGCAAAACAGACGACAATTCACTGCCGGAGTGGCTTGGGCGCCTGATAGGTCGAGTTATAATATGTAAGCTCCGGTCGCCCAACACTTGCAGGTTTTCATGGTCTTAAGCCTTGGCATCTACCTTGGACCCATACAGCTAACAGAGGGTTTATCTACCTAATTAAGTTACATATGGGGAGGTCTGAGTGTACAGCCCCCTGTCGTGAATGTCACCGCCTTCAGCGATATTTACATCTTGACGATACCCTCCTTCACCTGGCTGAAAGTCTTCCCTGACCGTCGTGGAAATGCGACATTCAAAAACGGGCACTATGCGGCCTCGGGCAACATGGTTTATGGGAACTCACAAATGTTCATTATCGGCGGCACCTATCCAAACCCCGGAGATGAGGACATCTGCGATTTGGCTCAAGCAGCCTGGGCCCAGCACAACTTGTTCACGGGAACAAAGGGTAACGTCGGTGACCACCCGAATGGCACGTACTGGGCATTGCCCGACCCAAATATCACCTCCAACGTTGTCCCGGTCGATGTCTACAACGTCGTTGGCGGGGACAAGAACGGGGGCGCAACTGTTCTGTCTCCCGAAGCGGGCTACGACACTCCCAACGGCCTTCTCCACACCCTCCTGACGAGGCAGCCAACCTTCGCCGCTCGCACACCGACCCGCCCCGTCACCTCTACGGCGCCGCCACCTCCAGACCCGCCTCCGCCACCGCGTCGCCTGTCAACGGGCGCCATAGTTGGCATCGCCATAGCCAGCGCCACGGCGCTGGTCCTCATCAGCATTGCCGTGTGTGTCATGATCGGCTACCGCATCCGGCGGCGGCGACTCCTCCAAGAGCAGCGCCGGACGTCGTACTTGAGCGAGCAAACATGCGTGCCCGGCATCATCCCCAGCCCGCAAGAAACCGGGGCGCCCGCCGTGAGCGAGCCGTACAGCTCGTACTTCGGGCTCGGCAGCACCAGCCAGCACTCGGTGCAACAGTCAATGGGCGGCGACCCCGCGCAGCTGGAGGATACCAGCCCGAAGGTCCGTCCTCCGCCTGCTGAGCTGGAAGCGCAGGGCTCTGGCACGCCCGCTAGTCAGGAAGGACAGGCCCACTAGCAACATGGACGATAATGCCGACTGGACGCTGGTTCTGGCCCGGGCCGTCATTCCTCGGGAGGGTTATGCCAGCCTGGAGGCAGCTCCCAATAGTCACCTAATCACAAGCAGAAGGAAGTTTTGTGCCTTAGGGAGAGATTGCTCTGGCCGATCGGACGGGTAGAATGCATATGTCTGTCTCTGCTCTTACCGGGTGGTGAGTAGAAAAAAAAAGAACAGGAGGGATGCGCACCTGATGTGGTTTAGATCCAACTACCTTGGCCAAGGGGTTGGTTCTCTCCAGTCGCTGATGTGGATTGCCTGACGAGGATTGATGTAAATTAATCAGAGATTGGACCTTTAATCAAAAGTTAAAGGACAGTGCTAGTGAACTCGGATGCAGGAGAACGCCCTTTTCTTTTCTCCCAATCTTGTCATCTACTAGTAGATCTAGCAGAAATTCCTTTTCCTTTCTCCCAATCTTGCCATCTCCTAGTAGTTCTAGTAGGAACTCCTTCTCCTTTCCCCTATCTTGTTATCTACTAGTAGATCTTGCACAACCCCCTTTTCCTCTGTTTCAATCTTGCCATCTACTAGTAGCAGAACCCCATTTTCCTTTCTCCCGATCTTGCCCATCTACTTGTTGCAGGACCCCCCTTCCTTTTCCACAAAACCCCCAATCATGTCATACACTACTAAATCCAGTAGAATCCCCCTTTCCTTTCCCTAAGTTTTATCATCTGCTAGTAACGTTTAGATCTAGATCGCTTATGTAACGTGCATTATAAGCGAGTGGCCAACCTCCTCCTACCCTTGTTGGGCAGCAACAGTTACAGGCTCGAATAGGCATAGACCAACCAGGTGACACTGCATCAATTGAGGCACAAGATGAAGCTTGAATTGACTGTCTTTAACCATGCGTGATCTGTGTGTGTTGCTTAAAGAACCGAGGGCTTCGGGACCCTCGCCAGGCCCTGCTTTTGGGTGGGTGACGAGTCTTCCACGCTTACTGCATTGGGCAACAGTGCCCAGCACCTGAATCCAGGTGCCAAGGAGCCAGTTCAGTTCAACACAACCCCCCAGTTGCTGCCGGAGTACGGCGGCAACTGCCAGTCCGAACTGGTGTTGAGTGTGACGAACAGCCAGTCCTTCAGTGCGTCAGGCCGTTCCCTTGTCGTTCCCTTCCTCAGCTTCACGTTCAGCCTTTCTTCGTTCATCCAACTGGTCCGTCACATCCACCAGCCCCGATTGGGCTACGAACCGCTCAAAGGCTTGGTTCGTTAGGGCCTTGGTCAAGCCGTCGGCAATCATGTCGACACTCCGTGTATACAGGACCTTGATGGTGCCTCTCTGCACCTCCTGTCGGAGCCAGTGGTCGTGGATGTTGACGTGCCGTAACCTTGTTTGGAGCGTTGGAAGCTCAGAGGTAACCAGTCGGATGGTTTGGGTGTTGTCACACTCCAGGGTGACAGCGTCTTCGTCAAGAGAGACCTTCAAATCTGTGAGCAGTCGGCTCATGTACATGCCTTCCTTGGCAGCCTGACTGAGCGCCAAGAGTTCAGCTTCCGTCGTTGATGTGGTGACCGTGTCTTGTTTGCTTGCGCGCCAGCCGATGAGACCGCCAAACAACTTCATGGTGTAGCCTTGCGAGCTTTTGCGGTCGAGGCTGTTGTCGGCGTAGGATGCGTCGCTCGCAGTGCGCATGTCGTCTTCACCACCGAATTGGAGCGCCAAATGGCTGGTCCTCTTCAAGTAGAGGAGAACGCGGTCGGCGACGGTCTGATGGACAGGTCCTGGATTCGTCAGGAACCGGGCAAGCCGTGATACGGCAAAGGCGACATCTGGGCGTGTGATGACTGCGGCGTAAAGGATGGAGCCAACTTTGCGTTGGTAGGTGACAATCATGATTTTCTCGGCCACTCCTTCGTAGGGCAGGAGTTCTTCCTTGCTCATTGGGGTCCTTGGTGTGATGGGCTGAGCCCATGATGGCCTCGGCAACCCTCGGCCGTGGTATCATGATAACGTCATCCTGAAGCAGGCAGTGTCTGTGTGTTCCGGAGCATATAAGAGCTGCCCTCTCTTCCTGTCATCTAGTTCTCTCTTTTCTTCTTCTCTCTCCATTCGAGACAAACTCGTAGAGTCGTCACCAGCTAGTTGCAATATACTCTCACCATATCACCGTGGTTGTCCCTTCCTATGCGTCGCGTCCTCTCTTCTCCCCAGTCTCGCTACGCATCCGCTTCGTCTGCGCCGTCATGGACTTCTACCGCCTCGCTCCGCATGAGAAGAATCCGTGCCTTAAATGCATGCGCAAAGATCTCAAGGATTCGGACAAAAACGATCCCAATCCGCCGGAGTCTACCTGCCGCATCGAAACCGGCAAGTCACTGACTAAGTGCGCCCTCTGCGTGAAGAGAGGTGATCCGGGCTGCCTTCCGGTGTGTTTCGCTGGCGATTTCTTGGCGATAAGCTGACACTTCGGATGCTGCCAAAAGCCATGATTGGGGATCAGCAGGACATGACTGCGCTGGTCCATTGCATTCGCGTCTTGTGCGCCAAGGAAGATAAGGACGAAGGCGAGTATGAGGGGTTCGTGGCAGAGGATATCTCTGTTCTCGCGCGGGTTAAGGCCTACTCTAGGATACGCACCCAGAACCCGACGCGTTCTCTGTTTTCACGCCACCTCATTCGTCACATTCCCTGGTCTTCTCTCCACTCTGCTCCACCGCTCTCCACTCGACCTCGACGCGCTACGGTCCCGATCCGGTACTCCTAGACGCATTCCTATCGGACCTTATCACGACCCCTGCCACCTCGACGCACTCCGACCGCTATGCTTGCTGATTCGCTGAATGAGCTTGGGCATGCCGAAGAGGGAAAGAGCATGCCAAAAAGGGGAAAGGCCGGACGAGACGCGTTCCCAGGCCACTTTCTTGGTCTTGTGTCGAGACGCGTTCGCAGTCCACTTCTTGGTCTTGTGTGCTTTCACCTTGCGTGCGTTTTCACCTTGCGTGTTTTCTCTCACAAGTCGTTATCTCTGAGGGAAAGCATCCATAAGTAAAAAGGAACTCTCCCCGCTTTGGATCCCCTACTATGACGGCCAACCAGTTAGCGCCTGCCTTGCCGCCGCTCCGTTGCCGCTGGTCTCATCTGCAAGAGGAGGAGCGCGACCGCCGCCTTGCTGCAGTCGGCTTGGTCGTAAATACTCCTGAGCGCGCGTTGATCTGCCGCCCATGTGGTTACGCCTTGCAGCCAAACGGCGACTGCGTGACACGCCATCTCGCCGACAAGCATGCCATCCCGAAGCACTTGCGGGACGGCCTCTTCTTCTTCATCCGCTCCCTATCTCTTCCGGATCCAAACACGCTCCCCCTCCGCCCCGACTGGTCGCCGGCTCACCCGGATCTGGCTTCTTGTACTGGCGTCGCCTGCCGTCACTGCGCCTACCGGACTACCAGCGTCGATCTCATTACGCGGCATCTAGCGAAAGCCCACAACCGCCGCCGGGACCCGAGGCGGACGGGCTGGCTGCGCGACGAGATCTTCCAGGACGTCTCCCTGCAGAGCTGGACCCAAAACGGCGCCCGCGGGTACTGGATCGCTGTACGGGGCCCACACCCGCCCGAGCACGGACGAGAGCGGCCGGAGGGCGTTTCCTCCTCGTCCCGGCTGCGGGACCAGGCTACCACCGAGCAGAGGGCCGCCTTTGACCAGCTGTACCAGACCGAGCGGGACCGCCTAGCCAGCCGCTCGGCTGCTGCCCAGCAGGCAGATAGCATAAGTCCGCCTAGTCTAGCGCTACAAACGAATTGGATGCGGCGGACCGGCTGGCTAGAAACCTTTGACGGAGCGAGCCGTGACGTTCTCGTCAGGCTTGCCCTACCGCCGTGCCTAGACGGGCGCGGCCTGCGGCTGAGCGTGGCTGGCCGAGGAGATGATCCGATGGCAATTTGGAGCTCGCGCGAGGACG
>NW_026944244.1:220910-225023 GCF_033297405.1 Parathielavia appendiculata | reverse complement strand
CATCCTCCAGCGATTGCATCGCTTCACGGACTTTCGCACTCGGTTTTAGGGCGCGGCTCGGTCGTTTCGGTGAGGGTGGGCGGTCGGCCACCTCGATCACTGCCTCAGGTTGCGCCGCCGCCGCCATCTCGCGCTCCCTTGGCAGGGCGGCTCACCTTCCGAAAAAACCGATTTTCTGTTGGATTGAGCTGACAAGTACCGCGGTCAAAAAGGGCAGATAAAAAGAAGTTCCTCCCTCTCTCGCCTCAGGGTTGTGCAGACTGTGCCTTTTTCAGTTTGTCGATGTCTCGTGGGAAGGAAATGTGCTAATAAATGGCTGTAGGATTTTACACATGCACGTGACCTGCACGGACTCTACTCTAGCCTTGACCCAGCCACCCTACCAGCCACAACGCCGAGAAGCCACTCGTCGACCTGCACCATTGGCGCAGGGAAATGGTGGCCATGTGGGAGGCAGGTTCTTGGTATTGACCAACCCCAATCATGTGTCCGGCCTGCTGGAGGGTGCTGCATGCAAGCGCCCCACAGCATCACGTTGCGGCCCAACCCCGACCTGGTTATTTCAGCTTGCTTGCGTCTTTTTACGGCACTGACAAGGCTGCGCTCTTCAACTGAGCTTGATAAAATAAATATGCAGTTATCATGTCTACTCTGTCCCATGACTCAACTCCAGCTTCCTCGTTGACGTAGGCAGAACCGCGCCACCGTATATTCCACCAGCACATCTGACGGCCTCGTGCGCTGTCCTCCGCACCATGGCATCCCACAACGTCCTCGACAGCCCCGACTCCTATACGGTCGCCTGGATCGCTGCTCTTCCCATCGAGCGGGCCGCTGCAGAAGCGATGCTCGATGAGCAACATGCAGCTCCATTTGGTTTCACCCGACAGCAAACTGACGCGAACGTTTATACTTGGGGCCGCTTGGGAGAGCACAACGTCGTCATTGCCTCTCTACCCGCTGGAGTCTACGGAACCACCTCGGCTGCGACCACGGCCTCTCACCTACTTGCCTCCCTGCCATCCATCCGTGTTGGTCTTTTGGTCGGCATAGGCGGCGGCATCGCTCGACCGGACGAGGGCCGCGATATCCGGCTCGGCGACGTCGTCGTGTGCCAGCCCGATGGGGCCACGGGCGGCGTTTGCCAGTACGACCTGGTCAAGGCAAAGTCGGGTAACAAGCGTGAGCATAAAGGCTTCCTCGGGCGGCCTCCAACGGTCCTCCTCAATGCGCTTGCCAGCATCCAGGCCGATCACGAGCGGAAAGACCCTAAAATTCCCTGCTTCCTCCAAGAGATGCTGGAGAAGAACCCGAGGATGGGCAAGAGATCCAAGCAAAATCCTGGCTATGCTCACCAGGGCGTCGACAATGACCGCCTCTTTAAAGCGTCATGCGATCACGTCCCAGGGCCGGACTGTCGGGGCTGTGACACGGCTGACGAGGTTCAACGCGATCCTCGAGAATCTACTGACCCAGAGATCCACTACGGGATCATCGCATCCGGCAACACACTTATCAAAGACGCTGCTACGCGCGATCGGATTGTTGCTGACGTCGGCGAGGATTGCATCTGCGTTGAGATGGAAGCGGCCGGCCTGATGAACCACTTTCCCTGTCTTGTGATCCGAGGCATCTGCGACTACGCCGATTCTCACAAAAACGATAGGTGGCAACGCTACGCCTCGGCCACCGCCGCTGCGTATGCCAAGGAGCTCCTGGCGTACGTGCCGTCCGCGGAGGTCCACGAGACCAAGAGGGCACTGGAAGTGCTTCAGTCGGGTTAGTTCTTGTTTCGTTCACTAGGGCTAAACTAGCAAATACGCGACACCATCATTTCAACCTGGAATGCGACCTGACTGCGAGTAGTTCAACAACAGATCAATGGCGTGCAGCAGACGGCAGTTGCAGCGAAAGCTGCAATTGATTCCATCAGGTTTGACCTTCGTGCCGATAAGATCAAGCGCTGGCTTTGTCCCCCAGATCCGTCTGCAAACGCCAACCACGCGAGGAAGCTTCGCCATGAGGGTACAGGCGCATGGCTCCTGGAAAACCCGGTCTTCAGGGACTGGCACTCGGGGTCGCGTCGACATTTATGGCTGAACGGGATCGCGGGATGTGGAAAAACAGTTCTCAGTTCGACTGTGCTGGATCATCTTGCGAAGGGAAACGACCGTCTCATCCTTAGCTTCTTCTTTGACTTTAGCGACACGACAAAGCAGACCGTGGATGGCATGCTGCGATCGCTCGCTTTCCAACTGTACCAAGGCGGGCCTGGTTCTGCAGGTCTTCTAGACGCCTCCTTCCAAGCACACCAGAATGGGCGCGACCAACCGGGTACGAAGGCGCTCGAGGACATTGTGAACAAGATGTTCGCAGTCCAGAAGAAAGCTTCTATTGTTCTGGACGCCTTGGATGAGTCGACGACAAGGGGTGAACTTCTCCTGTGGATGAACGACGTGGTGTTCAGGCCAGAGTTGGGCCATGTCCAGCTGATTTGTACCGGTCGGCCAGAACCCGAGTTCGTGCGCGTCGTCCCCTCGTTGATAGGCGAGGAAAACTGCTTGGCACTCGACAAGAATTCCGTCAACGCCGATATCCGATCGTACGTCATAGCACAGCTTTTGCAACGACGTGAGTTTCGGGACCAGCGCTTGTCCCAGGATCTCCTCGAGAGGATCCAGAGGAAGGTTGGCGACGGGGCCGACGGGATGTGAGATTTTACCCACTCCAATTGATATACGAATAGCTTGCTGACGCTCTGCTTAGGTTCAGATGGGCGTTCTGTCAATTGAACAGCCTGGCTCGATGCCCTCATGAGGCGGCTATTGAGGAAAGTCTCGAATCTTTACCACGGAACCTGGAAGAAACATACCGACGCATGATTCAAAACATACCGGCGGACCGTCAAAGAGACGCGATACGGCTCCTGCAGTTTCTAGTGCACTCGAAGAGACCTCTTAAGCTGGCCGAGGCTAAAGAAGTAATAGCAACACAGATCGAACACGAGCCACGGTTTGACGTCAAACGTCGACTGTTTCACGAGACCTACGTTTTAGACTACTGTCCCGGCTTAGTGACAGTCATTCACGCAACCGATGAGGAGCGCGATTCCACCGATAAGGAGCTACATCTTGCCCACTTTTCCGTCAAAGAGTACCTCCTTGAAGACAACCAATTCAACATCCCGACTGCCAGCATTTCCATCACGACGACGTGCTTGACTTATCTTACAGACATCAACGGTGATTACGAAAAAATCAAGCGGGATTTTCCATTGGCAAGATATGCGGCAGAAGTCTGGGTGAACCACGCTGCGTTAGTTCAGGATTCGGAAGATATAGTTCGAGCGACAATCAGCTTCCTAGAAAAGGAAGCAACGTTCCAACGGTGGGCTCGACTATATCAGGCTGATAGGGCGTGGGACCATGACCCAGGTCCCCCACAAGGATCCAGGCTCTACTATGCTTGTTTCGTTGGACTCGTAGCGTCTGCACGGGATCTCATCAGCAAAGGAGCAGACGTCAACGCTCAGGGTGGCTACTACGGAAACGCTCTCCAAGCCGCCTCATGGGGAGGCTATCAACAGATTGTTAAACTGCTGTTGGACAAGGGAGCGAACGCCAACGCGCAGGGTGGCCGATACGGCAACGCTCTCCAGGTCGCCTCGGCGAGAGGCCATCAAAATATTGTCAAACTGCTCTTGGACGAAGGAGCGGAAGTCAACAAGCAGGGCGGCGAATACGGCAACGCTCTTCAGGCCGCCTCATCGGGAGGCCATCAAGATATTGTCAAACTCCTCTTGGACAAAGGAGCGGACGTCAACGCGCAAGGCAGACGCTACGGCAACGCTCTCCAGGACGCCTCGGTGAAGGGCCATGAAGAGATTGTCAAACTGCTCCTGGACAAAGGAGCAGACGTCAACGCGCAAGGCGGCTACTACGGCAACGCTCTCCAGGCCGCCTCGGCGAGAGGCCATCAAGAGATTGTCAAACTGCTCTTGGACAAAGGAGCGGAAGTCAACAAGCAGGGCGGCTACTACGGCAACGCTCTTCAGGCTGCCTCGGCGAGAGGCCATCAAGATATTGTCAAACTGCTCTTGGACAAAGGAACGGA
>NW_026944244.1:197523-219286 GCF_033297405.1 Parathielavia appendiculata | reverse complement strand
GCTCTCCAAGCCGCCTCGGCGAGAGGCCATCAAGATATTGTCAAACTGCTTCAAAGAAGGAGCGCTATTATATTGTCTTTACAGCGCTTCAGCTCTTAATGCCTACACGCAGCTTAGGAACTTTTGAACCTGCCGCATCGTCGTCACTACGATGTCTCCTAGGAAAACACGCAGACCAAAGCTTCCACTGTTTAGGCTAAGGTGCCTTGCTCGTGCAGTCAAAGTGGCTCAGCGGTAGGAGACGTTCACAAAATTAAATTTGGATACCGTTGTAGTTTCTCCGGCTGTAGCGGCTCCCACGAGAAAGTCATCACAGGACCGCCCTATGCCTCCTCCAGAACGGCATCTTTCGGGAAAAATGTAGAAGTAAGCCCCAGGATATATACGAACATTTCATGGGAGTTCTACTTTCATCAAAGTCCAATTGCTCGTTGTCCTGGTGTGGGATGCGCACGGCGGCACTTTGAATGCCACCGAGGCCTGACGCTGAAGAACCCACGCCAGCAATCAGGACAGCAATACATCTGTGAAGCGTACGCGGCGACGAGGGCTGCCCGGAACGCGGGGACACCGTCTCGATTGTCTGGATATCAACGACCGCCGAGAACGAACTGGAGATAGCCAAGGGAAAAGCAAAGGAGGCAATCCAGCGGCACGCTACCTTACTGGCCCAGGAGCCTGGAATGCGATCAACAACGCTCCGTGTCGCGAGCCAAGCGAGCGTCGACCAAGTCCTTGCCAGAGAAAGTGGGTAGGTACTCCAAGAGAGTCGACTCAGCGTTATCAGGCAAACACACCCGACTACTATGCGGCCACCTGTCGCGGAAAGAGGCCTGTGTACTCGCTCAGCTTAGGACTGGCACGGTCGAACTCAACTCATACCTCCATCGCATCCGAGCGGCATGGCCAGACCAGTGTACGTGCGGAAAAAGCGAGAGAGACGGTGGACCACTTTATGTTTCAATGCAGGCAATGGACTGAACACCGGGCAGAGATACTCCAATGCACAGATATCCACAGGGGTAACCTCTCCTTCTTCCTAGGAGGGAAGTCGCCCTCGGATGGCAAGAACTGGTCCCCGGATGTGCAAGCGGTGCGGGCAACTATACGGTTCGCAATGGCTACAGGCCGTCTGGACGCAGACAAACCACAGAACAGGACAATATAAACCCGTCACTACTAACCTACCACTACCCATCTCGTGCTACGCCGAGTAAGCACGCTTCAACCGCCGAGGATAGGACGTTGAACACTTGAAGAATAGACTTCAAGCTGGCTTACTCATGATACTGACTTGCGAGTACCCGCAGAGAGCAGGGCAGAAGGTTGAGGGGCATAAGGCACAGAATGATGTTGCATGGGCTTTAGGAGACCAGGATCCATCTTGGGAAATGTACTCGTAAATATGTGATACGATGCGGGTCCGAAAGTCTGGATCCAAGCTGCCCCGCACCCCAAGCCCCTCCATTTACCTCAGCACTTAACAAAGGATATTGAAGGAACTACTAATCTGACGAGGAATTCGATTGTATTTGCTAGAAGCCAAGGTTCTGAGCTTCAATACCGTGTATACTACCCTCGAGCCTTTTTGACAGCAGCTAGCCTTCTTGGCATACTGTCAATCAGGCCATCAACATAGGCCTGCGGCACAGCACCCCATGCCTTCAAGCACACAGTGAATTTATCGATATCGAGTTGGCTTTGCTTGTGCCCAGAGGTCTAGGAAGGTTTTTTTGCAAATACCCCGTCATCCAGGCCCAGACATGCTCAATTGGGTTAAATCAGGACTGTGAGCAGGCCATTCGATCCAGGAGATAGCCCGAGAGCAGAGCCATTCCTCCGTCGACTTGCAGATATGAATTTTCGCATTGTCTCGCTGGAAATGCCGTGTCACGGCACTGGACCACCGATCCCTATGTCACGTGGCACATTGCACTTAGCTTCAGGTTCACCCATCCATAGCTTCCTTTCCTCTTCATAGAGCAACGCAGTTATCATCCCAGACCTACTATGGTCCTGTGACATGCCGTGTTTCGTCGTAATTCGGAAGAAGGCCCTCCTTGAGAGCATCTTGGTAGGATTTAGCTGTATATCCTTGGTTCTTTGCAGTCTTATCGCGAACCATCACAATGAGGTCGCTCTTCCCTCCCTTCCAGGTCATTCCCCATACCATAATGGTAATATTCGCCTTCACATGGTTCCGGAGCTTGACGAATCGAGGGTCGAACTTCTCAGAAGGGAAACGAAATACCCAGGCAGTCGGATTTGGGGTGCTGTTTTGGCAATACTAGTTCCTACGTGACTCAATGTCGGTGCAGAAAGTTCAAAATAAAGATGCAAATCACATTTAGACAAACGTATATGTACAACGTTGCTCACCGTATGGAGAATATTAGCTCATTCAACGTTAGCGTGTTCAATAAGCTGGCGGCCGAGAAAAAGGGGAAGTGACTTGAGCACCTGAACCCTGCTGCTCCCACGGTCAAATCTTCAGCTCAGTTCAAAACCGTGAGTCTTTGCCCTGCTAACCCAAGCCAGGGACCAAAAAGAGCAAGCAAAAGCCTTCTGTTGAACTGAACTGGCTCCTTGGCACCTGGATTCAGGGGCTGGGCACTGTTGCCCAATGCAGTAAGCGTGGAAGACTCGTCACCCACCCAAAAGCAGGGTCTGGCGAGGGTCCCGAAGACCCTCGGTTCTTCAAGCAACACACACACAAGACACACTGTTCAGACAGCCAATTCAAGTTTCATCTTGTGCCTCAATTGATGCAGTGTCACCTGGTTGGTCTATGCCTCTTCGAACCTGTAACTGTTGCTATCCAACACTCCTGGAACGCCTGATTTTGGGTGATCATCGAAACCGCTCAAGGCAGACACTTACCCATCGCGTTTCGTCCCCAGAATACCGATGGAAGCCAAGCCAGAGCTCGCAGAGCTCTATCGGCGCGCCGTCGCCGACCCCCACTCTATCTCGCGCGCCGAACGCAACGCCATTTGGGGCCACCCACCCCCCGAGGAGGAAAACCGGCTGTGCGTCGCCAAGACGGGCCTAACCCGCGCCGGGCTGGTGGCCAAGGCGGCCGCGCCGCCGGACGAGCTCACGCTGTGCGAAGCCAAGATTATCTGTCATCATCGCGGCGTGAACTTTGATGACAAAGCCGAAGAGGCCGCGCCGATCACTGGCATTGTTGACCGCCTTGATCGGCTCGAGGTGGCGCTGTTGGAGTACATCAGGGTTTGCAAGAAGAAGCCCACGCCGCTGGAGAAGCTCTACAACGAGGCACTGGCGCGATTATGCGCTGTCCGCTCACCTGAGGAAACCACCGCCTTGACGAATGCCCTGAAGCGAGAATCCGAACTTGCAATGGCTGATTCGGAGGCCAACGAGATATAGTGGCGAGAACACGAAAAGGCGAGGATCGTAAAGGTCGGCACGCCCTGGATAAGGAAAATGCTTGAAGCTGGTCTGCTTGAGGAAGGCGCCGAGTACTGGGGCTTCGTTGTCTTCCGCACCGGATGCTACCACGGCGAAGAGAACGAGGCCTTGTGGCAGAGGTTCCGCGATCACTTGCTCAAGGTGGCCGAGACATCGGTGCTACACTGGTATAGCGGGCCCGAGCTGTGGCCTTCGCTCCGCATTGTCTTCGTTGAGGACAAGGAGTTGAAGGGTGCGTCGAATGAGCAGCTGCGCATCTGGTTCCGGAAGATGCGTGACAGAGCCGGAGGCGAGCAGCATCTACCTAAGGGGATCAGGACCAAGTGCTTCCTCGTTGCCGATGAGGCAGTCATTAGGAGCGAGGCAGCCCAGACGCCATATACACCGAGGTGCAAGTACATGGACGTTCCAGAGTTCGGCGTGGAGATCCCTAGACGAGGATCCAGTGGTATATATCCGCGCCGTCGACCCGGATTACGTGTCTCCTGGCAATCCTGCTGCTCCTGCTGAGGGAACCAAAGAGGACACTCCGGACAAGGTCCCTGGAACCCCGACCAGCAGCAACAGTTTGTCGGCTGCTCCGGCATACATGATTGCGATGGCAAAGCAGGTGGAAGAGGAGACGGCCGCTTTCAAAGGCGAGGCGACGGTCGCGCTTCCACGCGTCTTTGACTGGCTGCACCGCGCCTGTTTCCTCGCCGAGCGCGGCATCAAGTATACCCAAAGGGATGGTCGAGACGGGTGGCACACAATCCATGTGCAAACCAAGAAACCGGAAGCATGGGTTCGCAACTGGGTGCCACGGTCGGGCGGGATACATTATGCAATCGATGTCAAGCCTTTCCCCATTCCCCCCTGAGGTCCTCCGTACCCCTGGGACGGACGTCCGCTCCTGTTTGACCTCGACGGCCCCATCTCACCGACCGAGCAGGTCACATTCTATGGCCTGCTGCTTTCTTGCCGGCCCGTCTACAACGAGGCATCGGCATTGCTATTTTCGTCTAACAGATTCGTCATCCACTACAGGAACAAGCGGTCGCTGCAGCCGCTGCGGAATCTCACGCCCCCGTCGCTTGCTTCCCTGACCAGCCTCAAGATAGTGCTCAACCAAACCTCCTGCCACCACCGGAGGGAAGCGGAGGCGTTCGGTAAATGCTGCACCTACGCCGGGTTTAAAGGGACGGCCGCTGAGGGGTACTGTCAGAGAGACCACGAGGATCTGCACGACACTCCACTTCAGAGCTCCGACTTGTCAGCGGGATTGATGTTTGATGAATGGCGTGGAACAGCCGTCTACTTGTCCTCGAACACCAAGCCCCGCGTCCTTCAGCTCTTATTGGTCTGCGATGTTGGCCAGAAAGAAGTCGAGGCAGCAGAACAGGCAGTTGCACCACTCCTTCTCCTCCCAGAGCTCAAGGACTGCCATGTTCGGCTTTGCAGCAACCCGAATACCCAGCTGCGCCAACTCGCGCAGAATGCAGCTCTGCAAGCCAGCCGCAAGCTAGCCCCGGAGCCCGCGTCACAATCGTCGTGCTCTCGCCTTCTTAATCTTCCACGGGAGCTACGCATTCGCATCCTCGAATACACTGACCTTGTAGCTAGGCGGAGGTAAGCCCGTCTCCCTACATCTAACCTCATCACCGGCGCGCCCGGCGATTTACCTTCTCGATCTATGCCGATGACTTGCCATGGTTAAGGTAGGGGTCGGTGTCTTGGTAGGCTGGGCATGACACAGGGGAGATGCTTCAGTATCAAGCCAGGAGTGGGACAATGACATACATTTAGACGGGTAGCATGCTCGCCATGTTCGAGTCGTTTTCAGGTACCTTCCCAACAGAGAAGGTCTTTTCAGCATCAAAAATCGGCCTTCAAGCCCATGGCATAGCCCCTGTGGTTAGCGACCACTCTCTTCCCAAGCTCATCAACAAAGTCACAGCTGAAGTGTGTATGCCCAAACGCCCTCATCACCCCAGATGGATTGCTCCAGCACTCTTGGTCACTGAGGTCCGTCGCGAAGCCCGAAGCAACAGAACTGTCCCTGTGACGTTCGTCCACAGCTCTCGAGTCCAACGTCGGGCTGTGGTGCGTGAAGAGACAATCTGTCTCTGGGATTGAGCTCACATATCCCCTGCACCTGAGCGTTCAACCATTCCACGTCAAATTTATGGGCATCGACGTGGTCCGCAACAGTCCACTTCTGGATTTGGCTGAAGTCAATCAAGCAACTGGCACGGCGGCCGCTGGATCCTGCGTCACTCGCGAGAACGGCGTACAGCTAAGCACGGTGACGCTATCTTTTTAAGGTCGTACTGCGTCTGGTCGAGGAAGACGAAGCGGCCTATGGAGGTTTGGGCCCGGAGCTGGTCCATCCTGAGGGCGAACGCGCAAACTCTTTGTTTGGCGGCGGCCTACTGCCCAGACTGGTTCGTGGTTCCCGAGGAGGAAGAACACGTTCCAGTACAGGCGGATCTGGCCCTCGCGGAAGTCGAAGAGGGCGTCGTCTGCCACGTGCGCAACGTCGCCGAGCAGAGCTAGATCGGGAGCGGTCTGTTTGAACTGGTAGTCACAGGACGGATGGGTCTCGAGAGGCAGATCAGAGACGATCTGGAATGTAGTCGGGGACGTCTCGTCCGCTTCCAAGAGGGGATGAGGTCAGCAGAACAAGGCTGGTCTGGATGACATTTGAGGGTGTCCTACCTATGCAGGCGCGGGAAGGTGCTTCGCTTCAATATGAGTAACGCCCGTCAATCAGGGTTTCTCAATTCAGCGGGAACAAACGCAGCTCAAGACAGCACTGGCATGACCGATATGGAACTTCAAACAAGTGCCTGACAACCTGACTTGTTGCGGATCAACCGGTGGTGGATATGGAGGGTTGTAATAACAGCCATGTTCCTCATAATCCGATCGAGCTGGTTCGGACGCGGTCGGCGCTAAGGTCTTACTCCTAAGTCACGGCATGGGGATGCAGGGAGTGAATCCCAGGGCGTAGCTAACGTATGTATCCAACTCGGTGCGAATGTTCTCAACAGTCCGTCTGCGACCAGCAGCAGTACTACGGAATACTGTGATAGCAAGGCGTGAAAAACACTGAACTTGACGTCGGTTTCATAGGGCTGCAGGCCTCGGCTGGCAGTGTTGTTGTGGCGAGTCTTCGACATGTCGAAATATAGCCGTGTAGCGTGCAGGCCGGGCTGAGAGGGAAACCTCAGTCAGGTTGAGGTGAAGTTGGTGTTGGAGGGGTGATGTGGTTTCGGTTGCGTTTTGCGTCCATTTTGGGACTCGATATTTGTGTGGTTAATTTCTAGGCATGTGAGATGACGTCTCCGGCAAAATGCAAAGGGGTCTGAGCGCCCTCACGCAGCTTCAGGCCCTGCGAGCCAATGAAACGGACGGATTCCCTGACTCGGTTGCTAGCGCGCGTTGGACCCGGGGTTCGTCCCGAGTTTTCCATCTCGGGTCCTAACGCCGATCGGCCGACTCCGATTTCGATACCTGTGATTAAAGAATACCAAAGGTGATGAATTTTGTGATTACGATGGTCTACGTACTTTGTGTTCTTACAATACGGTCAAGGAGTGTTGCGGCATGATGGTTCCTGGAGTGTGAAATCGAGTCACATTCGAGTTTCACCCCGAACGTCTCGGTGACCGACCGTGCGACAAGGGACCATTTGTTGGTGGGTCGAGGAAAAGAGGGGTTTCGCACCGACAACAACGCTGAGGGAATGGTGAGAATAGGGAGCAAGGCAACGGGCTTTTTCTTGTCGCATCTTTTCAATCGACCAACTCGGCATCCTTGTCGCACACCCTCTCGATCCTTTCTTCCCTCTGTGTTCCCTCAGGTGTCGCTCACCGGTGGCAAGGCTGGAAATTAGTTGTGGGGCGTCGCTAAACGCTGAGGCCTGGAACTCTCTCAGCCCCTTTCGGTCTCGGGCAGCCCCGGTCGAGAATCTCTCTTCTTTTCAGTTCATCGGGCAACACATTGAGGTCTACGGGTGGAACTGACCTCCATGCACTCTCCGGCTCCCCACCTGGCTTGACAGTCGTGGACCGTGGAATCGGCACCTGGAGACAGCACAGACCCGTCCCAACCTAAGGACCCGATCGCGGATCGATGCACGCCCCGAGTTTGAGTGGTCGCACACACCAGCGGGGTTTGTCGGAAGTCGACTGCATTCGGCAACCGCTCCGCGGCCTTCAAACACGAGTCCAGCCCCTAACAGCGTTCCCGGAGCGTCAGCCGGACATGGGGTAACATGTGTTAGCTGGTGCCCTTTCACCCAAAGCAGGGACTTTCACCACTTATCGCAACGTCTTCCCGGTGCCGATCTCTGTTCCTGTGCTGCTGACTGGTCCGGGTGAAGTGATCGCTCGCCTTGGCAGGCCATCCCCGTCCAGCGCCGGCCCCTCCTCCTTGTTTCCCCAGATTTCCGCTCTCAGCAAGAGTCAGAACTCTGCACAACCTGGTCTGCCATGTGGTTGCGTTCGCCTGCTCACCATGTCTGCGGCATACCATTTCTGTTAATTGCCTTGCCGCCCGTTGTCGCCTTCCCGCTCCCCGTTCCCCGGTTTCCCCTCCCATCGGTAACCTTGGCCACGCAGGGTTCCGCCAAACATGACCGGACATCCACCATGATACTCAAACCCGGTGTCGTGAGAGCATTGCCCAGCGATGAAGGAGATGCGACAATCTTCCCGCAGACCAACATCGCCATCTGGGTCCTGACGGCCGCCTCGGGCGCCTTCCTCGCCCTCCGCCTCGGCTGCCGCCAGCGCTTCTCCAAGCTGTGGTGGGACGACGGTTTGCTGTCCTTGTCATGGGTACGCAGACTCTTTACCACGTGCAAAGAACGGCAGACTCTAACACGTTGACTATCACAACAGCTGATCCTGTTGGTTGCGGCCGCTCTCCTGAGCCGCACCATCTCGGCCGGGTACGCCACCGAGGATGCAAAGCGCACCTTCTTCCTCTACCAGAACACGTCAAACTGCATGACGACCCTCGCGACCGCCTGGTCCAAAGTCGCCTTCGCCATCACCCTGTCCCGCATCGTACGAAACCAGTACCTGCGCTACTTCCTCTGGTTCGTCATGGTGACGGCCAATCTGATCCTCGTCATCGCCATGGTGGCCATCTGGATCCCGGCTTGCACCGACCCGAGAAGGGTCCTCCGGCCGGAGCATACCCGATGCCTCGACCTCAAAGTCCTCCAGTACCTCGGCGGCACAACCATTGGTACGATTCTCACTCCACCCTCTGACCAGCTTGGCTCGGTTGTCTTAGAGGGGCTCGCGAGCTGACACTCTACAGTGTACGGCGGCGTCATTGACGTCTTGCTTGCCCTCTTCCCGTGGTTCATCATTCGAAAACTGCTGTTGGACACGCGCGAGAAGTTGGGTCTCACGCTCGCCATGAGCCTCGGTGCCATCACAGGCACCGTCGTCATTTTTCGCGCCTTTTTCACGCTCAGGGATATCGACAACAACTACCGTACGTCTCGTTCTGCATCCCCTGTCCAGACGCCTTCCACAAACTAATAAGTGACCTCCCATCTAGACAATGTCGTTTTCATGTCCATCTTCAACTTTTTAGAGCCGGGTATCACCATCATCGCCCAGGCCATCCCAATGTTCCGCGTCCTCCTGGTCAATGTCAGGAAGAACTCCAATGCTGTCCGCATCAGCTCGCCATCAGGCGTCCACCCGTCGGGCTCGGTGCAACATCGGACATGGAACAGCAAAGCCCGGGATCGTCATCGCGAGCCGGACGAGGAGCTGTTCCAGGTCCGTGTCGGCCCAGGCGGCAGGATCATTCAATTGGCAGGCCCTGACGATTCCGGGAGTGATAAGCTCGATGATACAAAGTAGCAAAATACCAACAGAATTGTTCAAGTCTTCCGAGTTATGGGTCTTGATGCGGGATGGCCCTCCGATGACAACCCTGTCCACCCTCCCTGTCAGACGGCCGAACACAACTCCGACGCTGAGGCTGAGTGTCCTACGCAATCGCGGCAATAACGTCAGGTCCCTTTTTGGAGGATTGCCAAGCACCCCCGATCCCCTCTTTGTCCTGATGGAGAGTTGGCGCTCGACGCCGCCCCTGAGCGTATTGATCGGAAGTGCCGGCACATGGAGACGGTGACGAAGCCAGTGCCTGGGTGGGTCTCACGGGCCTGGGGCGAACTGGATTGGTTTATCATCATTGGAACGCTCGGTTGCGAGGTCGGATTCAATACGACCAGTCCGTCAGCAGGCTGACCTCAACACCATGAGGGCAGGGGTTGCAGATGTTACGCAACTCCCTAAGGGATGGAATGAGCATGATGACCATGAAAGGGTCAGTATAAATGAAGGCCGTCGGGCCTCCGGAATCTGGTTCCAAGATCATCCAGCAGTCCTTGGCATCGATTTGCCATAATCACATCAGCTATCTGTATTCTGAATTGTTGCGCCATGAGGAGTGTTTCCCTTGTAACCGTCGCACTTGCGATGCCCCTGGCGGCGGCCTCTACCTGTCACCCTCCGAAGTGGACGGTGGGCCAGACAGTCCTAACCACCAGCGGTCCGGTCGAGGGGCACGCCGCAGCTGTAGCTTCAGAGGTTTCAGAGTACCTCGGAATTCCCTATGCCCAACCGCCCGTAGGCAGTCTCCGGTTCCAGCCGCCGGTCCGCTACAACGGGACCCAGAGGGTCGACGGCAAGAACTTCGTAAGTCTTTAGCAGTCTCCTTATGTTCCCGTACCCTAGGCTGAGAAGATGCAATCAGGGATTTTCGTGCATACCCTCCAACCTCACCGCCTTTGACGCGGAGTACCCCCAGGAACTAATCGAGCAGTTTGGCATCACCGACGTCGGGCTCGAGCTGATCAAATCCATCAACAACCCGGGTATTCCGGTGAGCGAGGATTGCCTGACGCTGAATATCTGGACCAAGCCCCAGACGGGCGAGAAGCGCAAAGCAGTCATGGTGTGGGTGCACGGGGGGACTTTCATCTCAGGTGAGCTCTTGCGGGATACCGACCTTCATCAGCCAGCTCTAACAAGGCCCGCAGGAAGCTCCGCCGTGCCGGACTACAATGGCCAGTTCTTTGCCGAGCAAGAAGACGTTGTCTTGGTCACCATCAAGTGAGCACCTACCTGGTCCTCCACACTGTCGACTTGGTCTCTGCTGACATCTCAGTTACCGCGTGAGCTTCTTTGGCTTCCCCGGCAACCCCCACGGGCCGCAGAACCTCGGTCTGCTCGACCAGCGCCTTGCAGTCGAATGGGTCCGCGACAACATTGCCGCGTTTGGCGGCGATCCCTCGCGCATCACTCTGTTTGGCGAGTCGGCTGGCGGTGCCTCAGTTGACCGTAAGTCCAGCACCACCAATCCTCCAAGACCAAGAAACCGCAAACAACGGGAACTAACCCCGCCAGACTACACCCACGCCTTCGCCTCCAACCCCATCATCGCCGCCGCCATCTCCATGTCCGGCACCGTCACGGGCATCCGGCCTCGTCCGGCCGCCGACGCCGCCTACATCTGGTACAACACCACGACGGCCCTCAACTGCGGCGACGCCAGCACCACCCCTCCCTCCCAAATCCTCTCCTGCATGCAATCCGCCACCCCGCACCAAATCGTCGCCACCCTCCGCAACGTAATCAACTCCCCAATCCCAATGCCCTACTCCCCGACCGTCGATGAGACGCTCGTCTTCTCCTCCCCGCAAACCCACCCCGTCGCAATGATCCCCCTACTCATCGGCAACAACGACAACGAAGCAGGTCTCTTCCGCGTCTTTCTCCCGCCGCTCTTCCCAGACAATGTCACAAGGGAAGAAGAGTTCTGGCACGGGGACAACCAGTCCAAATTCAGCTGCCCCGCGGGCGCCAGGGCGGCGCGCAGTGCGAGGGAGGGGAACCCGACGTGGCGGTATCGCTGGCACGGGGTGTTTGCGAACACGGAACTGGCGACCAGGCCGCCGAGTGGTGCGTATCATTATAGTGAGGTTGGGGTGTTATTTGGGACGTTGAAGGGGAATACTAGAGAGGAAGAGACAGTTGGGAGGTGGATGAGGGGTGCTTGGGGCGCTTTTGCGAGGGATCCGGTAAAGGGATTGGAGAGGTATGGACGAGGAAAGGGGAAGGGGTGGCCTAGGTATGACGAGGAAGGGAAGACGTTGGCGAGGATTGGGTTGGAGGGACGGGAGGTGAGCTTTGTGAGGGGGGACTTTTATGATGCAGGGTGCTGATTATATGGGATATTTAAAACTGGGGCTGTATTCGATGGAAATATGAATGAAGCATGTTGAAAGTGCCTGAGAGTGATGAGGGAGATAGGAGAAAAAGGTTGAAGACATAGTCGAAGGGAGGTGTTAAAGAGGGAGGTAATGGGCCCGCGAGAAGTGTTGAGAGGCAGTAAGCCACCTGGTGATGGATAGCCTTTCCATGTCTGGTGTCTCAGTGTCAACAAACCTCTACTGTGTAATTCTAGTACATTCGTCTCGAATTTCAACTGAAAACCAACCAACCAGATGAGGGCATTGCAAGACATCCGCCACCAGCAACAAGCCCAACAATTGAATTTGGCTGAGAACTGTCTCCTTCTCCAACCGTCCGAACTCTTTGTCTTCTCTTCGCGTCAGCACGTGCAACCGTGTCCCGATTTATAAGCAGGGCATCCGCGACGCGTCTTGGCGGACGGTGGCTGACCCAACCGTGGCAGCGTGCTGTCTTGGCCGCAGATTTCTAAGCGCCAAGCTTGGCACGATTCCCCTGAACTCCATATGAGCTTTCCGAAAATGGTAAACAAAGAACATGTCGTGCATAGAGGCTCACAAGTACGGACATGTAAACGCATTCATCGCATCGGCATGAGTCAATGCCGGTCTTTTATCCTTGTAAATGATTATGAATCGAGATATGCGAAACGGGATGGAAGAGTATGGACTGTAGCATTTTTGAAATTCTACTGCTGAGATGGGGCGTTTCGATGGGCATGAGCCATCAAAGGCTTGCGTTTCTTTGCGACAAATGAAGTATAAAGCATTCAACATCAACCTTCGACATCACAACTTTACCAGCAGCGGCCAGCTTCAGCAGACAAACACAGCTCGAACATCCAGTCAACAAACAAGCACTCAACACAACACACCCTCTTCACTCTCACCAACTACAACAATGGCCACCGTCACAGCTATCGGCATCGGCAACATGGGCTCCGCCCTAGCCCGCACCCTCCTCAAGGGCCCGTCGGCCCCTCAGCTCACCATCTGGAACCGTACGGCCGACCGCCCCCTCGTCAAGTCCCTTGTCAGCGAGGGCGCGCACTTCGAGCCGTCCATCACGTCGGCCATCGCCCGCAGCGACATCCTCCTCATCTGCCTCTTCGACTATCCAACCATCTACTCAGCCTTCTCCCCGTTGGCAGACGCTTCCTCCTCCCAGCCCCTGACCGGCAAGACCGTCATCAATGTGACCAACGGCACGCCGCGCCAGGCGCGCGCCATGGAATCCCACCTCAAGTCCCTCGGCGCATCCGCCTACTTCGACGGCGGCATCATGGTTACCCCGCAGCTCGTCGGCACGCCCGCGGCGTTCGTCGTGCTCAGCGGCGAGACGGAGCAGGCCTACACGGCACTCGCGGCGGCCCTGCTCAAGCCCATCGGCATGGTGCAGTACGTCGCCGAGGACCCAGGCGCGGCGTCGCTCTACGACGTCGCTGCGCTCGCGGGCATGTACGGCATGTTTATTGGATCGATGACGGGTATGGCGCTGCTCAAGAAGCAGAAGCTGCGCAAAAAGGCTGGTCAGGAGGATAAGGAGGCGGGCAAGGTGCTGGTGAAGCCCGCGACGGACGGGGTCATGGTGCCCCTGCTGAATGCGCTGGTTCCGTACGTGTCGCTGATTGCGGACAACATTGACAAGGAGGCGTGGATGGATGATATGGGGAATCCGTTGGCGATGCAGATGGCGGGTGTCAGGAATATTGTGCAGGCCTGCGAGGAGGAGGGCGTGGATGGGAATGGACTGAAGTACTTGCTGGAGTTGATGGAGCGCGCGGTGAAGGATGGGTTCGGAGGTGGTGGTGTGCCGGCTGTTGGCAAGTATCTGTTGGAGTGAAGGTAAAATCCTGACAAGGCGGGAAGTGAGACGGATGGTTGGGATTTGTAGTTGGGGCTCGCTTTCTGACTCTGAGACTGGAGGGGCCCAATGTCCCATCGGGAAGTCGTGTACGGTACTTCGTCGTTCTCATCGTAGCAGCTCATCAAAAGATTCGCTCGAGTCTCGAGTTCCAAGTCCTTTGGCAACCGCAGCAACTCCTTAAGGGATTCTTGTTCAGAGCCATAACAGAAGTTGGAAACAAACGGGCAATGTACACGTACAAACGGCAATCACATTCCCAGACTCTTTGCTCCCAAAGGAGGATTTTGACTGGAAGATGAATAGGGGCTTGGGCCAAGCCACAGGAGGGTTTCAAGTGCATTTTGTGGCTCGCCAACCCCAGGTGAATCCATGGCTCCCAATAACGACGTAGTTGGCCATCCACGCACTTCCTTTTCCAATGAAACGCCTGCTCATATTGCTGCGTACGTGCTCACCTTCTGACTGGCGCGCTTAGTGCCTGGTCCAGCGAGGTCGTAGTACGTCGCTCACCTCGCTGTGTGGTGCATTGATTGCTACATGTCCACGGTAATCAGCAGCCCGATGCCGTGCCGTGTCACATTCGTCCGGGCGAGCCGACGGTTGATGCCGCGGGGACAAGGGGTCGGAAGGGTTGAGCAGAACATCTTAATTGAATGGCAGATTCCTTCTCAGTTGAAGACATGAAGAGAAAGCCAAGGGCGGGCCCGACATGAGTTTCATGTAAAGAAGACGGCAGGCATGAGGGTCGGAAGTCTGAGGTCTTCGAGAGGAAGGCACGCCTGGGAAGTGATGACGGATATGTGATGCGAAATTGACGCTTGATGCTGATCAAGTATGTACGGTAACTAATCAAACTATATACGATAATTGATGGCTTCGTCCAGAGCCAGCTCCGAGATGCCTCTTCCTCCGAGTCACTCCGGTATCAACTCCTTAACTCCCAACCGCCTAATCCTGCATCCCTTAGGTGCAGCTGGTGCTGAGGTTGCTGACCTTGCAGTAGGTGCCGTCAGGTCCGCTGCCGATCTTGGTGGGCTCCTTGCCGCTGTTGTTGCCCGTGTAGCGGTCGCAGGTCTTGCCGTCGTCCTGGCAACTGTTGGTGATGGTGCACGTGTCGCCGTAGTTGGTGTTGATGCCGCACAGCACGCCGCCGTCGACGGCGACAATGTTGTCCATGACGACGTGGCGGGCCCCGCCGTTGTTGGAGCAGTTGCCGCAGCTGCGCGCCACCTTGCCGTAGTCCTTAACGTAGAAGTTCTTGATGTTGACCGTCCCGAACCCGTTGAACTGGAGCACCTTGTCCGAAGCGTGGAAGGCGCCGCCGCCAATCACGTACGACGTGCCGCTCGACTGCTTGAAGGTCCTGCGGAGGCGTCAGTAAGAGAGTTTCGGGTGATGCTCAAGGAAGAAGGCCTACATGGCATCCTCGCAGACATCCTCCCACCAGACGTTGATCAGGGTGCAAGTGCCCTTGCAGTGGACACCCTCAGCCTGGTTGGGGCCAATGATGACCTGGCATGCCGTTAGTCAATCTTCATCAAAACCATAGCTGGCGTTTCAAGACGTACGTTGGACAGAGTCGCGCCGTTCTCGAGGATGAACATGGCATCAGCCTCGCCCGTCTCGGACTGGCCCTGGCAAGTGGCGGCTGCTCCCTGTTAGCGGGCCGTCTTTTCCCCCGGAGAACGAAGGGAGCTGGAACATACGGGAACGGTCAAACTTCTTCATGCCGCCGTCGTAGCTCTGGCCGGCGGGGACAACGATGGCAGCCGACGTGGAAGTGGCGCCTGCGCTCTGGGGCAGCGTCGTCGTCACGCCAGAGGGCACCACCACCGTGGCCTTGGTCGTGGTGACGAGGGTGGTGGGCTTGGAAGTGGCAGCAGTTGTCGTTGGCTTGGCAGTCGTAGTCACCTTGGCAGTCGAGGTTGGGGGCGCGGCGCCGCCTGTGTAGTAGCACGAGCACTCCTTGGAGAGCAGGCTCGGCTTGTTGCCGCAGTTGGTGGCCCACGCGGGAAGACCGGTCGTGGCTGTCACCTTGCTCTGGGTGAAGGTGGCGCAGAAGGGCGAGGCCGTGGCCGCGTTGGCGCTGATGTAGCTGGCGCAGGCATTGCTCTCGGGGTTGAGGCACCCGAGGGCGACCGGCAGGAGGCCGAGAAGGGCGTAGTGGTACATGCTGTCTGATGTTCAAGTGCTGGCAGGCTCTGGGGTTCGAGGCTCGACTTGATGCTAACCTTGGAAGTCCGGGTCCGTCGAGTTGTCGAGCTTGAATGCTTCCTTATTATATCTGCCATCTTCCAAGCCTTGATGTCTTGGTATCAGAATCCACCACGGCGGTTTACCTTGATAGACGTCGGCTAGGCTCGCCGACGTCAACGCTGATCCCGTTTCTCCACCACTCATGTCCGATGTTTCATGCTCTCTTGGCGCGGAGGCCACCGCTTGCCGCTAGCTCCGGGATTTGAAGATAGGAGTCGCGTACCCAACCCGGTTACCAGGTTGCCTTTGCAGCCCCTGAATGCTTGAGACGCGTGGCCACAGCGCGGGGTAAAGGCCTTGCTTGAGCCTCCCTCTTGGCTTCTGTCTGCCGTTCTCGCTTATGGTTTGTGGAATCATGCTGGAGGGTGACAACGACGACGGCAAAACACCAAACCACGGACTGTCTCCTTCCTCGGTCGCCTTCCGGTTACTTCGAAGAGCCGAGAGCCTCATCAGGCGAGTGGAGATCGCGGACGTGCAGCTGCACCCCAGCCCACCGTTGCAACACCATGACAAAAGTGGAATGTGGGCCGACCAAGTGGGACGGAGAATCAGACGAGCCCCATAAGCCCACCAATCAGGATGACCAATATCTCGCAAGCCACGCTGCAACCCGAATAAGGAATGGGCCTGAGACTGAAACAGAGCAAACAGCGCCCGCCAAGTTGTCCCTTTAATTTGACAGCATTCGTTCTTGGCATTGATATCTGATCCCTCTGCCTGGTGTAGAATCCACGACGCCTGGGAGCAGTTGACTGATGGAGGCTCGAGAAATGTACTGTAAGAGTTGGGTTGTTTCTATGGGCTTCGTCTGAACGCTGTCTGTCCGTGACAAGCGATTGCAGTCTCACCAGGTATCTGGGATCTCAAGTACACAGGGACTGTCTCCTGGTCCTGAGACTCAGCTGAGAGCTCATCGACTGGAGCTGCCTGGTGACTCCGGTCACCAACAGAGCCGACTGCCGAAGCCCAATGATGCCGTAAAGCCCGTCCAATCCTGTTGACCCCTTTCTTTACCCCTACTGCTACCCATCTAGCATCGTAGCCGTGCTAACAGATAGGAGAACGACGAACGTCAAGAGCCAGAACCGCCCGCATGAAACGATTTAGCAAACTTGGCAAGCCAACGTCTATGAGCCGATGCTCCTCAATCCACCGTCTCCATCACCTTGCGATAATATCAAACGATAGTTCCCAATTTTCCCCACGGGATCCTGAGAGTCCGGATTCTTCCAAAGAGCCTTCGCCTTGAAACCCGCGTATAAGACGACGAAAGATTTCAGTGATCCCAACGCCGACACGCCGTAGCAACATTCCAACCATGCCGCGATGATCCCAGTCTCCTCATCACAAAAACTGAACACAATTAGGGCTTGCCCTAGGTGGTTTATGGTCAGGTCCACGAGATTGGAGACGTTATAATGGTCAGCCAAGACGTACAGCCTTGCGTGCTGGAGCACGACCTTGACGTTGCAACTCAATGTATCTCCGGAATGATAGACCCCGCGCTTTTGGAGGCGGTTAGCTAGACGGATGAACTTTGTCCAAAATCCATCCTTGGAAGAACGCGCTGAGTCTGAGTCTGAGTCCCACTCGAGTACCGCCCTCGATCTTGGTGGCGTGGAATACAGAATCCAACGCTTCATTTTCCCTTGGCTCACAATCCAGAGCAGAATCATCCTCGTGGGCGGGTTCGGCTGTGGCGTCATAGCGACCAGTATACATGTACTCGGTGAAGAGAGCAAAGGTTGCCCCATCCCGTGTTCCAACACGGCATGTCCATCTTGAGCCTCCCTATACTCGCCGTTGACAAGGGCTTCCAAGGCGGGGAATTGACGGACCAGAAGTGATGAGTGAATCGTAAACTCGCGCCTTTTTATTAAAGGGTATAAGTTATAAGGTAAGAGAGATTATTATATACGTTAAGGTATTTTTCAGTAGCTAGCTTAACCATAGTAAGTAGGATTCAAGGCATTAATAGTTCGGTATTCAATAATATTACTAGGGAACGACGGTAAACCGGAACGGCTTAGACGGTCCGATGCTGATTAAGACGACAGCGATCAGCCCGACTCTCGTTGCGCACTCGGTTTATCCAAGCGTTGAATAACTTACTCTTCCCATGCCAACGTCTTGCTCATTTGATGCGAAACGCAGTCGAGGCTGCCCTGTCGCGCTGAGGAATTGAGAACGCCAGTTGTTGTGTCGATAATCGGGGAAGAAATTGAATCAGCGCGGCACAGTCAATGCCGGTGTTGAATGTCAGATTTGTTGCGCGGTTGTCAACTGGGAGCACAATTGGAGACTGGCAGGTGGAATCCGTGCAGGATCATTTCCAGTTCGACAGGACAAAATTTTGAAGACCTGGCGGTGATCTTGCCAGTGGATCGCTTTTACGGTTTGCAGAGGAAAGAGCGATCGGTCCCAGGACAGATGGAACAGTGTCGGTTGCCAGCGTGCAAGCTTCGAATTCCTTTGCTCCAAAGGATTTGGAATACAAGGCCAGCTCACAGCTTTGAGCAGTTGCAGATCATAAACAACCCAAACGGTGATATCCGTTACTGAGCGGAAACTGCGGTAGCCCCATCCCAGCCGGCTGAACGCGTGTTCAATTATTATCAACTTCAGGCGCCCTGTCACAGTCATCCACGGCATGAACCTGCAACCAACTCTAGAGTCTTCGACACCCCACCTGCCAAAAATAACGGTCATGGCAGCTACTGCTACCCGGCTTCCTTGAATTGACAGTACGGGGCGCCTGCAGCGTATTGGTGCTGGAGGTATGGCGGGTGGTCAGGGAGGGGGGAGATGAAATTGCAGCTGGACACTGAGCAATTGGAACAACGATGCATATGTACGGAGTATTCTGGCTCGACATGGAAGCAGAGAACCAAGGAAAGGGGTAGTGGGGGTCGTCAAGACGAGCTGGGCCGACAGGCTGGGCGGGATTCCGGCCACTGAGCCAACGAGGAGCATGTACAATGTAACTTACCTTAGGTCACTGGCATGCCACCATTGGGCTGTATCATAGAAGGACACTCCGTGAGCAGGAATACACCTAAAACTGAGCCGTCAATTCAGTTCCAACAACCGACGAAGTTTACTATTACATCGGTCCTGCGCTTCCAGTCTTTCTACCAGTGATCCAAAGACAGGCAAGGAAATTCGCTGTAGTCCTGCAACAAGTCCTTGAACTCTTCCTTCCCCCATAGCAATTCGACATTGTAAGCCGCAAGTAAGACCACAAGCGATCTCAACTTCTCGGGTACAGGAGAAGCGTAGCAGTAGCGCACGGGGTCCGCAAAAAGATCCAACAAACGGATAGAAGGCCGGGAAATGCACCAGCTCGTGCCCTAAATAGTGAAGCGCAAGCTGGGCTAAGTCGGGAATGTCATAGCAGTCGGCGAATACAAAAAGACGTGCACGGCGGAGAAGACCGATGTTGCTTTGGTGCAGGGGATTGTCGGTTCCCGTGCTTCGCATGCGATGGGATTCTGGTGCCGTGAAGAGTGCCTTCAGCCTGAAGTTTCCCAACAACGGTGTATTCATTCGCGGCGGTGCCCCCTCGGGCTCTTCTTGGTCGGTGTTGTCCTCGAACTTGTCCTCCACCGCAGAATGCTCGTAGTTCCCAGTGTACGCAAACTGAACGAAGCAGACGAAGGTTTCCTCGTTAACTTTCGGCAATGTAGCGTAGCCGTCAGTTGCCTCCCTGAATTTGTCGTTGTTGATGAGCTTGTCGAGCGCAGCCGATTGATCCTCGACAAGGGCAGAGTGGACGGTAGACTCGCGTTCTTTTGGGCCGACGAGGAAGCGAAATGGTTTCGACTATGCGACCCTGGATTGTAAATCAGACTACAAACTCATACGCCAGGAAAACAAAGAGAATGATAAAGAGATAGAGGAAGAGGAAGAAGAGGACGACGAAGAAGAAGAAGAAGAGGAGGAGGAGGGGGAGAGTAAAAATGTTCCTCTTCTTGGAAAACCACTGGGCATAAATTTCCACCTGAGAACATCCATTGTGAGGCTGAAGATACGATTCAAGCTCACTGTGGTTATTCTGCGCTTGTTCTGAGCTGCTTCGTGGGAGGTGGCGGAGATCGACTGACGGGAGCGGGTTTGTTGTTGATCGTTTTTGTTGCCATTAACGTCCGGGCAGGGAAGGCCAGCGGGCAGCAGCCATTCAATCTAGTGTCTTATGAAGAGATGGACGACAAAGGAATACGGAGTCTAAATTGAGAGAGCCTTTGGCAAATCGATTGCTTTAAAAACACGATTGGCAATCTTCTGACAGCTCGGGCACCTGCTAGAGAGCCTACAGTAATGCATGGTGCTCACAAGGATTAGTGAGCTTGCAGATCTTTAAGGTGAACTGTTTGTTGTCCATACTGTGCAATTTCTGATTGCATAAAAAGGGGAACCTTAGGCAGAAACCTCAATCAACCCTCAGGAACCTGCTCCTTATACAGGATACACCATGATCTTAATTTTGCACAGCAGAGTGGATACCATGATACCTCATTAGTTCGAATCCAATGTTGTGTACGCACAAGTCCAGAGACAACAAAGCCATGTAAGCGTCAAACCAGAACGCAACCTGCTGATTATTACTGAGAGATATGCCACTGTTGTATATGTTTCGTTGGGGGCCGCCCGCGCAGGCGGCCGGGCATCGCAAAAATTGGAAGACAGGTCCTTTGCGACTTGGTCTTTCTTTTCCAAGGGGTTGCAGCTCCGCGCAGCTACTGCGCGGCCTGTTGGCGACCGAAGACGTCGATTTCGAGGATCAGAAGTGAGGTTTCCGAGCGCCCGGAAATCCCTCACCACCCCGCCTGACAACTGCGACTTACCGACACCAACGACAAGAACAAGCTGCAACAAAGTTTGCAAGATTAGGGGGATACTGGGTACGAAAACCACCCGACTCTTTCGACGTTCTGAAGAAGAGACAGGGCACCCCCGGCCCTGCCCAGTTCTGGGAGAGCGAAAGTCAAGAGTCTTGGCGGCAAAACCGACCGGTGAGACGACGCTACGAGGACTGGAGCGAAAGCCTTTGTACGACTCCGATTGCAAGAGTTGTTAATCGACCGAGGAGAAGGAAGGTGACGGGTTCGTTAAGGGGAGGCACACGGGCGGCCGGCCTTCCTGCGAGGCGCTTCGCCCTCTTGACAAACAGCACACTACAAAAGGAGGAACTCCAATAGTGGATCAGGGCAGGTTAGTGGCAGTGCGATGGAGGGAGCTGCGCCGGTGTGGCAGCTTTTTCGACGGCCTGCTGCAAGACACGGTCGGCACTGCGGCTTCGGCCTCGTGGGGAGACCCTCGCGGTGCAACGGGAAGCTGGAAGTCGGGGTTGCGCCCGGCGGAAGGTGGGCCGTGGCGGCTATGCTGGACCGAGGGGAGGGCAGTAGAGTTGCGGTCCCGGCTCGCACCCGGGCCACAGGAGCGAAACAGTTGTTGCCTCGGCGGGGGACCTGTTAGACTGTACGCGTGGCTAGGCCACGTCCCTTGTTTCCGGGCGCAGGTTACAGTATGGGATGAAGCCGCGGATGGATTGCACCGGGTATGGGTGCCTCGGCTGTGGAACAAATGTGGGGTGTCGCCGCCGCAAGGAAGCTGTAGCTCCGAGGAGCAGTGTAGCTGGCCGGAGAGGACGGACGCGCGTGTCGGTTCTCCAAGAGAGAGGGGGCTTTGCAGATGCCAAGTACCCGGCTCGCACCCGGGCCCCAGCCCTGCGCAGGCTGCTGTGGTGTCGCCTACGAAGCTCTGTAAGGTTTTGCCTCTTGCGGAGGGCTTAAGGTGCAAACCTTAGGGTCCCGTGGCCGAAGAGGTCCGGTAGGGAGGTCTGGCCTTGCCTCTCTGACTAGGTTGCCCTACGAGGCAGGTCTGTGCAGCTAGTTAGCTAGTTCGTAGGGAGAACAATCTAGGGACTCTAAGGCCAG
>NW_026944244.1:190883-194918 GCF_033297405.1 Parathielavia appendiculata | reverse complement strand
TTTTTCACCCGGCCCACGAGGGCGCGGTTTTCCTGTATAGTAAGTTGTTGAAGGTCCGGCACGCCCTAGGGCACAGTGGTGTAGGAATAATAATATTTAAAGTGTAATTGGATTAGTTAGGTTTATACGAGTCTCTGTTTCAACAACGGATTGTTCTCGGCTCCTTCTTGTCTACTTGGGATAAATATGTCGGAGTGTTTCGATTCTCCTCTTCTGCTGCTACTTCTTGCGCTGTGACTTTGTCGCGAGCACAACCTGATTAGCAGCATGAGTCTTTTCCCACCTGCTCCTCTTCCGACCGTGACCATAGGCTGAGTTGTTTCATGGCCCATTCTTCAGTTGACTTGAATATTGTTCAAAGTCCTAATACCCAAATAATAAATTGTGCCGTATTTGTTTTACAGAAATCAGTTTCGAAGTCGGGTTCTCATCCCATCAGTAGTGTAAACATGACTCGGGACAGATCGTTAGTGCAAGTAACTATAGGTAACTCGGGACAGGATGATTGTCGTGGACGCAGCTGCTCTCTCTGGATGTTCACTCTTCAAACTTACATGTAGTATACCATCTCTATTTTCTACTTGACCAATTCCAATTTCTTAAATTTCCCTAGATCGATTTCGACCCAAACCGACCACGTGAAACCGAGCACCTACTACTGCCAAAACTTTGGCAACAACTGCAGTGATTTCATCCACTCACTGAACCGACACACATAACAAAATACCGCCCTTACGCAACTCATCCGGCGATAACCAGTGGTTCACCCATACCCTACTTCCTCGCAGCGGCGGCGTCAAAAGTCCGAGGAATCGGAGGCGGCTGCAGCCCAGCTGCATCGTGAAGATCATAATGCGTTCCCCCTCGACAACAACCGTGCGATGGAGCGAAATCCTTCCTCATCCTCCAAACCAACCAACAACGATCGCGCCGAGAACGAGGAGACGATCGAAGAGGACTACTGGCCCAACATTGAGCGCTACTTCGAACCGTACGAGGGCCCCGGTGCCCGTCGTCACCTGCAGCATCTGCCAGATCAACCGGCTCCAGGTCCCCAACCTGCCCGAGAACCAGGTCGGCGAGGACGGCAGGCCCACTAACGCGGACATGATGGAGTATCCCAAAATCCTCCCGTGCGGCCACGTCCTTGGCGACGCCTGTCTCGCTCGCTGGATGGTTGCTGCCGAGGAGGAGGGCGGCGAGCCCATATGTCCTATCTGTAACAGGCTTGGCCCGTAAAGGCCTCGGCAAACTCTCGGCCAAGACTCGAGATTCGGTGGACTTCTATCTTGTTCGATATCGGCGCACAGGCCAAGGATGTGGAGGATAAGACGGCAGGTATCTTGCATAGTGTTTCACTCTTTTTCTTCTTCTCTCTCCATTCGAGACAAACTCGTAGAGTTGTCACCAGCTAGTTGCAATATACTCCTGGGACCGTTACATATCTGCCGCGAGCCGCTTTGGGTGGATGCCGATGAGATTGTGCAATGAGGAAGATGGCGGTGTGTCTGCCCTGGAGGGGATGGAGGGTGAGAGTGACGCAAGTTGATCCTCAAACCATTTCATGCTGTATGTTTTCTTTCTTTCTAATACTGTTAACAGGTCCACGAAGAAGAGCGGGACTCGGAGGATTTGGAGGATTCGGAGGAAGAGGACTGGCGGAGTGATGATCTCCTGGAGGGGTGACAGGAGGCGTGGGAGGAAATGCGTCCGGTACGGGAACATTGGAGCCTCGTAAGGCCAGCCGGTTGAAGCATAGTACCATCTGTGAGGAGCACAACTCCACTGTCGTCTTCTCCATTAGTAGCGCTTGTGATACCTGAGACACTACATCAAGTATGAAACTGCGATCCCATCTCTAGTAGTAGCTACCTCACCTACAGTACTGTCGGATGTGTAACCTGCTATGACCCAGCAGCTGCAAACTTGTCAGGGCACTTCCTTCTCACCCCAAATTTCCTCTGGCACATGTCCAACGTTACCGGGCCTACACTGTCGGAGCCACCGTAATCACCACAACTGGAATGCATGGAATTTCATGCTCGCCTCAGGACTCCGACTTCAATCCGCGACTTAAGTCAGGTACCCGTTGGAGTTGTTTGAGCCCGGAACCATTTCAAATACTGAGTCAATCGGACCAGGCGTGAGGGTCGAAGTTCCGCCGCGGCGCCGCCATGCTTCTGCCAAGGCGGTACAATACAGGGGCTGGCACACCCCGTGTCCCATTGGAAGCCATCGGCCACTGGGAAGATGCTGGCTGAACTCCATAAGAGTGAGGAAGGATAGATGTATACTGCGCGCCTGTAGTATGAGCATTGAGGGGCACACCTGGGAATGTGGGCCGGTGCAGTGGCCCGTGGGATGTAAGTCATGTTGAGGCTTAGGTACTGTACCTAGCCACCAGTCACCACTGCGGGTGGCATCCCCGGACATGAATAGAGATCGTTGAAAGGGGCAACCAGATTGCAAAACGGCCCCACCCCCGATTCACTTCCTCCGGGCTCTCTCTCCCGAGTCTCCTGTATTCCTCGCTCAGTCTTATGCACCGCCCTCGGCCTCGGGGTCCTAACCCCCTAGTTATTTCTCATACCCCGAGATCAATACCTGGAACGACTCCCACTCCGTCCCCTCACTGGCCCCTCCCCATACCCATACCCTCTGCTCCGACTCCTGACCCTCCTCTCCTCCCTGCTGACCCGATAAGGCCCATCCCTGACCACAACAGGCGCCACCTCCTGCACGGGCACCGCTTCCCTCACTACACTCACCCTCCTCGACCGGGACCGGCTCGCCCCATGGCCATGGTGATGGTGATGATGGTGCTCGTGCGAATGACTCCTTCCCCTGGACCGTCCCCGGCCTGCGTGTCGTGGCGGGTACTCGTCCCGGACGCTGCCGTACCACGGCCGGCCGGGCACCGCCTCGTCGCCCGGGGGAGCGCCCAGGTTTGTGCAGGAGCGGATTATCCACACTAGCAGTAGGAAGCCCGCGATGGAGCCGATGACGATGCCTGCGATGGCGCCGCCGCTGAGCGTTCTGGCGTCATCTAGGTCATCGGTGCTCGCGGCCGCCGGGGCGTCGTTGGTGTCGGTTACGACAACGACGGCTGTGCTGGTTGGCGTCACGGTGGTGGTTGTTTGGCGGTTGTAGAGGAGGTGGGGGAGGGTGCGGGTTGGGTGGAGGGTTGTTGCGGCTGTTTGGAGGAGGGCGAACGCTGAATGGGGGAGTGGTGCCATCGTTATGTAGAGCCGCTCCAAGGTGTGTTGGCTTCCAAGGACACAACTTGATCCAAGTGCTTTTTTCCGGGGGGGTGTTGTAAACGGCTGGTGCCCTCGGAGTTCGGTGAGATGCCAGTGGGCAGTCAGACGTTGATGGTCAGGAATGTTAACCATCTTGTGGGCAAGAACCCAGGCGGGTCTCGATCCGGTTTATACATGTTGGCAGCCGAGGCAGCGCTCCGACTGGAGGCTGGGGCTGGGCATGGCAGTGATGCAATTGTGCATGTGGCATTTCAGTTCTGTCGAGTGGTTGGTTCGTCCGAGGACTTTCGAGGTTGACTTTCAAGATCTGCGCTGGACTGCCGAATCAGGTTTTTGGCTCGTGGTGCAGTGCTGTGGGTCCAAGCACCCACACAAGTTCGCAAGTTCAGAACTGCTCAAGGGGACTCGAGGGCATGATCTCCAGGGGTTCGCAATCGTCTCCATACCGTAGGCTCTAGGAACAGACGGCTAAATATCCCGATAAAGTCAGAAATGTTTTAGCCCTTTGGAAGAGCTTATTTTGAGTTCTTCCTCTTTCCGATTCAGTTCAGGCACCCTAGCCTATCGCACGAGTGACGTCATCGCTGATCCTGCCTTATTAGGAAGCAACGACAGCTCTGCAGCCTATTATTAGAAAGCAGTTGTTAGATTCAACTCGGAAACAAGAACATCTTGGCTTAGAAAAGGGACAAGATACCTTACCTTATGCCAACGAAACATATATTATTATTCCTACACCGCTGTGCCCTAGGGCGTGCCGGACCTTCAACAACTT